>NW_024412376.1:14363007-14388970 GCF_014898765.1 Herpailurus yagouaroundi | reverse complement strand
AACTCATTACTGTTTGGCTTTAGAAAATAATACACATCAATATAAGCTTCATTATATTAAGTAGGGAAAAAAACTATATCAAAATAACTATTAAATAATTTATTAAAAAGAATTTTTTTTAATATTTATTTATTTTTGAGACAGAGCACGAACAGGGGAGGGTCAGAGAGAGGGAGACACAGAATCTGAAACAGGCTCCAGGCTCTGAGCTGTCAGCACAGAGCCCAATGCGGGGCTCGAACTCACGGACTGCGAGATCATGACCTGAGCCGAAGTCAGCCGCTCAACCGACTGAGCCACCCAGGCACCCCAATAATTCAATTATTTAGAAATTCTCCAGTTAAAAGTTAAATAGATTTTAAATCCAGTTATACCTCCAAAAAAGTTCACATTTCTACCCTGCAGTTAAAAATACCAAATACAGGGGCACCTGGGTGGCTCAGTTGATTACGCATCTGACTTTGGCTCAGGTCACAATCTCACGGCTCATGAGTTCAAGCCCCACGTTGGGCTCTGTACTGACAGCTCAGAGCCTGGAGCCTGCTTCGGATTCTGCGTCTCCCTCTCTCTCTCTCTGCCCCTTTCCCACTCACACACTCTCTCTCTCTTTCTCAAAGATGAACATTAAAAAAAAATCCAAATACAAAACATTGACAGTAAGCACATAATAGAAATGTCTTTTAGTCCATGACAGCTATTGTCCAATATGCTCATGATTAATTTTGGAATTTCACTCTCCAGTAATTCCACAGGTATCCGGAGGTAGCTGGAAAAAAGTCAACCTGTATATATTTACATAGGAATTGCTTCAGAGGGTATAGAGCAGGTCTTCTGAAAGCTCAGCCTAAGTGTGTAACAAAAAGGCTATCACAAGAAAAGTTCTCTTTAGAAAATAGTGTTTGGACCTGGTCTAGCAGGCCATAGCTGGAATAGAATAACCAGTGGCCTTTTGAAATTCCCACCCCCATTTGTTGAGTCATCTGAAGGGATGGGGCCCAGAAACCTGAACATTGAGAGAAGCTCCTCGGGGAGATTGACAAGGCCAGGTGAGAGAACTACAGTCCTGGTAATCAACACTTAGCTCACGACTGGAAAGGTAATCAAAGTAGGAGGTGCTACCCATTATTAGTTAGATCATCTTTGATACTCCTAATTTCCTACAGATATGTCTTTTTACAGAAAAATAAATGAGAAGTGATAATTGTTGAAGAAGTATTAAAATCTCACGTATATTATGAACATAGGATTATATGTCAAACATTTTTAAAGTCCTGATGGGATAGTAAAGTATACTTACAAATTAGGAGATCATCTTGGATAGTCTTTAAAATGTAATCTTTGGTCTCTAGTCAAGAGAATAATGGAGTCTTAGGAGTGATACGAAAATTAAATTTAATTAAAGACAAACATCACATACTTCCACCTTCCCCAAAATGGTCACTTCATCTTAATTAACCTAAATGGAAACTATTATGACTTAAGACTTCATTCTGTGATATGCGTGTTTGGGCAAGTTTAGGCAAACAGCAAAGATTGAGAACTCCTACCACCAAACCTATAGCACTTTGAAAATGCAAAAGCCAACTTGATTCTCCAATCTGGCAATTCAATATGAGCTGCCAAAATTTCCTCCAATTAGTCCTTGCACTCCTGATAATCGAGGTTCCTTGGGGTATATAACCTTGGGGTCATTATGGTTTTCCCTTGACAGCTGTCCAGGATACAGGAGTCCTCCCTTATGATTCTCTCAGTTAGCTTGGGCAACTCTGGTATCAGAGCCATGGAAGTTCAACATTGTCGTCACCAGCTCTGGAAGATCAAAGTCGTGTTTCCACCCCCAGTCTTTCCGAGCATTGCTGTCATCAAAATTCATCGGCCAACTATCCGCTAGGAAAAGACATGGAACAGAAACTTAAAGTTACTCAGGCTCTAGATTTGCAAAAAGGTCTAGAACATTTTATATGAAGGTCTCCTGTACAAGGTACACCAAGGAAATTCACTCTTTGAAATTCTTCCTTTGAGCAGACCAGTGGCCATCATGTGCATTCACAGCCACCTTCTCTTAACATGCCTCCTGTCAGACACTGTGAATTGTGACACACTATGAAAATGTGACACGAAGTTGTAAGGTAGGAATCTTATACTCAAACAGTGCTCAAGGGCCACAGTGGCAGAGTCCCAGCATTGGAAACCCCAGGGATATTTTCTTACGCTGTCTGCTTGTTTTACGTCTAAACTATAAAATGGCAAAATGCTGATAAGCTGTTTATTTGGAACAGAACTATTCCACCCCCTTTAGGTAGGATTTCCCCAAACTGTAGCAACTGTTGGCTGAACAGCAGCTCCTTCTGCAGAAAGTGTCAGGCCCTCCTTATCCACCACGCTTTGTGTCCTCAGGGGACTCTCAGCCCAGCCCAGACTGAAGCTTAACTTTGGTTGTCATGGGGTTTGCAACAATGTACCAACCTATGGCCTGTCGAACAGAATCCACATTGTATGTGATCTGGAATTCTGGTATGTGCTTGAGAAGCTCCTGGGCCAGGTCCTCAGGGGTGAAACTCATGGCATTGACATTGTAGGTCCTCATGGACAGGGACTCTGCCGGGGCCTCCATGACTTCCAGGGTGGCCCTGAGGCAGTCATCAATATACATCATTGGGAGCCGCGTGCTGGATTTCAGGTTGCACTCAAATTTGCCATTCTTTACAGCATCGTGGAAGATCTGGACTGCATAGTCTGAAAGAGAATCCTGTCTGTGGGTCTTCTTAAAACAGTGAATGAACCTCTTGCATTATAGGGCAGTGGTTCTCAGAAGCCTTAGCCTCAGAGCTTCTTTATACTCTTTTTAAAAAAAAAATTTTTTTTTTAACGTTTATTTTTGAGAGAGAGAGAGAGAGTGCAAGCAGGGGAGGGGCACAGAGACAGGGAGACACAGAATCCGAAGCAGGCTCCAGGCTCCAAGCTGTCAGCACAGAGCCTGACACGGGGCTCAAACCCCTGGACTGCGAGATCATGACCTGAGCTGAAGTTGGAGGCTCAACCGACTGAGCCACCCAGGTGCCCCTGAGCATCCAACTCTTAAAAATTTTTTTTAATGTTTGTATTTATTTTTGAGACAGAGAGAGACAGAGCATGAGCAGGGGAGGGGCAGAGAGAGAGAGAGAGAGAGAGAAAGAGAGAGACACAGAATCCGAAGCAGGCTCCAGGCTCTGAGCAGTCAGCACAGACCCTGATGCGGGGCTTTAACCCACAGACCACGAGATCATGGCCTGAGCCAAAGCTGGACGCTTAACCGACTGAGCCACCCAGGTGCCCCAGAACTTCTTTATGCTCTTAAACAACACTGAGGAACCCCCTCCAGGAGGTCTTATTAGTGGGAGTTACATCAGTACCTACCGCACGAGAAATTAACTGAGAATTTAAAAAAATATTACATTTTAAAATGACAATAAACCCATCACATGTTCATATATATATGGTATTTTATATGAAGAACATATTTTCCAAACGAAAGAAAATTTAGTGAAAAAAATGGCATGTTTTACTCATTTGACAATCTCTCCACTGCTTGGTTTAGAAGGAGACAGCCGGGGTCTGCGGCCTGCTTGTGCGTCCAGGCCACTGGGCCACCACACATCACCCAGCCTTTTAAAAAAGTCCTCCGTGCCCTCATAGAAGGGAGTGAAAAAAGGGCAAACAACATATTAGTACTGAGATGAAAACAGTTTTGACCTCTGAGACCCCCTGAAAAACACCAAAGATCCTGAGGGATTCCTAGGAGAGGCACTGTATTAAGGCAAAAGCTTTTTCAAAAATAACCCAAACCAAAATCTCCTTTAAAATCCCTCAGATTTTGTCAAGATTTATCTTTTATACTGTATCTCAGGACCCCTCATATAGGGGTTACTGAATATAACGCATGCTTGAGTCCAAATTAATTATAATAATACTTAAGCTCCTTTTAAAATGCATCTACTGGGGCGCGTGGGTGGCTCAGTCGGTGAAGCGGCCACTTCGGCTCCGGTCATGATCTCGCGGTCCATGAGTTCGAGCCCCGCGTCGGGCTCTGTGCTGACAGCTCGGAGCCTGGAGCCTGTTTCGGATTCTGTGTCTCCCTCTCTCTGACCCTCCCCCGTTCATGCTGTCTCTCTCTGTCTCAAAAATAAATATAAATGTTAAAAAATAATAACAAATTAAAAATAAATAAATAAATAAAATAAAATGCATCTACTCCTGAAACCAATATTGCACTGTATGCAAAAATTTTTTAAAAATCATAAAAAATAAAATAAAATATGCAATGCATACAGTCCATTTTCTGCATTAAGAAACAAAGCTCTTGGGGCAACTGGGTGGCTCAGTCAGTTAAGCATCCAACTTCGGCTCAGGTCATGATCTCAAGGTCTGTGAGTTCGAGCCCCACATCAAGCTCTGAGCTGTCAGTACTATTTCAGATTCTGTGTCTCCCTCTCTCTCTGCTCCTCTCCTGCTCACACTGTCTCTCTATCAAAAATAAATAAACATTAAAAAAAATTAAAAAATGGAAAAAAAAAAACACCCCAACCCTCTCTGCATGAGGAAACAAAGGCTGCATTAAAAAAATAAAAAAAATAAAAAAAATAAAAAAAAAAAAAAAGGAGGCTATTTCCTGTTTGGTGTCTTCCTACATTGCGGGTGACAAATTATGTCCTCACACGCGATCTGATTCCACCACTGTGGGTGGCCAATCCTGAGCTGGATTTGCAGCACCAGCATGAGCTGCCCTTAACAAGTTCAAGTCAAGAGGATTCCGTGAGTTTCTCAGATGCACCTCCCAGAGGGGATGTGGGACATCTGTGAGCACACAGCTAAAAGATGGCCGGTCCCTCACCTCTTCACCGCACTAAGAAAGCCCTTCTCACATGGGACAGAAACAGAAAACAACACTTACCAGTTGTTCCTCCACCAGGCTGGGAGTCCGCGGAGATGATTCCAGGGTATCTCAGGCATCGGAAATCTAACCCATACCGGTAATGATAATACTAGAGAAAAGAGAAAAAGTACTTTAAAACCAGTCTTTTCAATCAGAGCAAAGAAAACAAACAAACAAACAAAAAAAACCCCGCTTTTTTTGGTGAAAGATCTTTCCATGCAGTTCTATTAAAATATTCCTTAAGGAAAGGAGACTGTAGGATTTCTAAGAGTCACTCATTTTTCTTTAATAAATAATCCCGAGGTTTTTCTCTTCAAAAAATCATCACTCTGGTGACATATTAACATGGTAAATAATAAATCAGCCCGCACGAGGGACTTCTGACTTTGTTTGGAAGCAAGTCACTGCTCATTGTCCTGAACAATTCTCCACGGGCATGTTCCTGCAATGCAGCACTGGAAAGTGCAGGGGGTGGGGGGGCAGGGGGAGAGGAGAGCAATAACTGGTATATCAGCTAAAGGAGCAAACACCAATTGACATTTGCTGTAGAGTTATAAAGACAACGATTATTTAAAGAACTAAAACCCAAAGTCATTTGACGTTCTCTAGAACACAAAGTTTTAAAATCACCTCCAGTAACTGCCAGTACCGGGAGCTTTTTGAAAGACTGGACCAGCACACAGAAGAGAGGCAGCAGTGGAGGAGAGGGTGCCATTTGAGAGGCCTCTAGGAAGGGCTGAGTGTTATCATGTGGCCAAGGGCTGAGGAGTTCTTCTGGAGCTATCAGGACCCGCCACTTGGCAAACACAATCAGTTTAGGAGCACTTCTCGGGGCTGGGAAGGGGCGGGGGCAGGGAAAAGTCACCCCAAGGATGAATCAGCAAGTGTTGGAGGCAAAAACGAACAGAAAAGGCAACACGGAGTTATCTTGCCAAGCAATGCTTACTTCTCCCATGAGCTCCGCATGGACCTTGGACACCCCGTAGATAGTCCTGGGCCTCTGAATACAGATATCGGGAGTTGGATTCCGGGGAGAAGTAGGTCCAAAAGCTCCGATTGTGCTAGGCACAAACAATCGCAAATTGTGCTCTGCTGCAACATCCAGGACGTTATGCAATCCTGAAACCAACAGACATGGTCACAGTCTGAAAAGTCTCTTCCCGGTGAACTGAAAAAACTGGCAAACAGATCATTTGGGGCAAGAAACTTACCAGTGATATTTACGGCTCTGGCCAAGGACACATTTGCTTCTCCAATGGCACTGAGCAAAGCGCTATAATGAAACAACCAGGTAATGCGGTTGTTTACCACGATCTCCCGAAGATTCTTGTAATCCAGAATGTCAGAATAAATAAATGGGCCTACGAGGAACACAGCAAGACCACAGATGCGCAAGTTTGGGGTTTAAAAAGCTAAGTGAACTTTCTCTTCCTCTCCTGTTGGCTTGTGAATTCCAGTAGGGTCAACTTGGTAACTAAACCACTTGGACAATATGCAGCATTTTTCTTATGAAAAGAGTAACAAACCCCTACCACCCCACAGGTACTAATAGCTAATGCTTACACAAGACCTACGCTTGCCAGGCACTGTCCTACGGGCTTTCTCTCTCTCTAGCTCTCCTACAGTTTTTCAGGGAGATACATTTTATTGAGGAGGAAACTGAGGCACAGAGAAGTAAGAACTAGTCAGGATGAAACAGAGAGCAAGTGAAGAACTGGGGTCACAACCAGGCAGCCGGTTCCAGAGTTGGTGCCGTTAATACTACCCGACATGCACACAGTGATTTCACTGTTGAAAAGTTACCTATTTTAAAAGGAATATAAAAGTGGAGTTTTGAAAGAATATACAGCTTGGTAGAGAAGAACCATAAGCAGGAGTTCATCATACCCGGTCAGGCTGGAGGAAGAGCCAGTTTCGTTCAGTGGCAACTTCCCCCACTGCCCCCAGGGGCCACATGATAACACTCAACCCTTCCCAGAGGCCCCTCAAATGGCACCCTCTCCTCCATTGCTGCCTCTCTTCTGTGTACTGGTCTAGTCTTTCAGGCTCCCAGTACTGGCGGTTGGTGGAAATAATTTTCAAACTTGGTGTTATGGTAAGTACCGGTAAGCCAAATGCTGACGTGGAGCCACAAAGGACTCGCAGACGTTATAAAAAGGTTTCCAAGGTAGGAGAAAACTTGAGTAGAGGAGTCTGGAGGCCTTGTGTGTATGCACAGTAATTTAAGAGCAAGCCTATGCAGAAATAGATTAATTTCTATTAATTTCTATAAATTTTTAAAGCTCCCTTTCCTCATTAGAGCACTTGATTTTTATTTTCCCTCTGAGCCAAGAAGTTAACTAAGCACTCAAAAAGGCAGGAATCAAAGTTTTTATTCCAAAAATACTATCCCAGATAACACCCAAAATATTCCAAAACTTTACTTCAGGTTCAGAACTCTCCTGTTCTTGTAACACTTGAGCAAACAACAGCATCACTGCAGACATTTCCCAGAACTACTAGGGACAAATGTATGAGATTTTTATTCTATTTTATTTATTTATTCATTTATTATTTTAATGTTTATTTTTGAGAGAGAGAGAGAGAGAGAGAGAGAGAGAGAGAGACATAGAGCATGAGCAGGGGAGGGACAGAGAGAGAGGGAGACACAGAATCTGAAGCAGGCTCCAGGCTCTGAGCGGTCAGCACAGTCCCATGTGGACCTTGGACACCTCATAGATGATCTCAGGTGAGATCATGACCAGAGCCAAAGTTGGATGCTTAACTGACTGAGCCACCCAGGCATCCACAACATAGGAGATTTTTAATAGTGACACAACTCTGCCTCAAAAGTGCTTTCTTCCTTTCTTTTCTTTTCTTTTCCTTTTTTTTTTTTAAAGTAGGCTTTACTCCCAGCATGGAGCCCAACATGGTGCTTGAACTCACAACCCTGAGATCAAGACCTGAGCTGAGCTTGAGAGTTGGACACTTAACCAACTGAGCCACTCAGGCACCCCAATAATGCCTTTCTTTTCATCACAAGCCTGGTTATGAGCTGTTGTACACAGTGATTCCATGAACTGCCTCTCTAACTGGAATCTGAAAATCAAGAGCTAAAACAAAAGCAAGACATACTGATCTCTTACCACCGTGGAAGATGTGATCAGGTGGTTTCCTTATGTCGGACAAAATCACATTGTCCTTCCCAAAGCGTTTCCTGAAGGACAAAATCAAAACACATGAGTAGGTACATCTAGGATATAACTGGTCCAATGAAAACACTCTTTCAAACAGGGAAAAGGAAGAGCGTGGGAGAGGATGAGCCATGGACCTGTTACAAGTGTATGATGTTAAGAGGCAAAATAAAACGTATTCTAAACAGCCAGTTAGCTGGGACACCTTTAAAATGGTAAGGGGCAAGAAGGAAGAGAAAAATTAAATAATAAAATGGCACCAAAGGCAAGCTGTACATACTGAAGAATTCAGACTTTCAATCTTAGCGTTTTGGGCTCTTACCTCAAAAAGTTAGCAAGCCCCACTCCAAGCTGGCCAAGACCCCCTAGATGAAGAAGAAAAAAGTGGACCTTTAATCCAAATCTAACCGATTCAATTATTCCCAGAACACAATGACACACGACGACTATATGACAATCTCAGCTAATTAGGGAAAGTGCTAGTCTGACCTGACAGAACTAAATTACCTCCTCCAAGCTAAGACAGAGATCAATGCAGGTAACATTAGTTTCAGAGACAAAACTCTTCCCAGCATGGAGTAGTTGTGGGAAAGAAAGCAAGGGTGAAGGAAGAGAAAAATCACAAGAAAGCCGGACAACCTCCTAGCTCCCTGGGCCAGGAATTGCCTCTCATTATTTGATGGGCTCTGATGCTTGTGTGCGACAGGTGCCAAGACATTCAAATATAAGGGTTTGAGGTCAGCCTCCAGCGGGATTATCCAGAAGCCCATCCTCCAGCAGAACTGGGCTGACAGGAGAGGGGAAAAAGGGGACAAACCAGGAAGTCGTCTGAAAAGGGGGCAAACATCTGAATCGACAAGGAGCTATGAAGAAAATTAAAAATGTATCTTAGAGCTTCCTGATTAGAGGCTTAAAAATGCCACTGACGGGGGCGCCTGGGTGGCTTAGTCTGTTGAGCGTCAGACTCTTGATCTTGGCTCGGGTCATGATCTCACGGTTTGTGACTTCAAGCCCTATGTTGGGTTCTGTGCTGACAGCACAAAGCCTGCTTGGGATTCTCTCTCTCCCTCTCTCTCTGCCCCTCCTCTGCTTGTGCGCATGCTCGCTCACTCTCAAAAGTAAATAAACATTGAAAACAAAATATGCCACTGACAGAAGTGGGAGAGGTTGGGGCTATGGGTACATTTGGGGGAATGTAACTGCAAATTCCATCTGAGAGAAATAAACGAGGCGGGGAGATACAGAAAGTGGGGTTTCCTGTAAGCACTTGTTACCGTGGGACTAGAACCAAGCCCACTAACATCACCACTGGGTTCTAGAAGATGCTCTGTTGGTGGAGGCAGGAAGGAGTAAGCCAGAGAAGCAGGTAAACCAGGGAGGACAGTGCAGAGGGGAACTGACTACACCTGAAGTCAGTCTCCAGCAGGAGAAGAGGCAGCAGCAGTGACAGAAACACACAGTGTGAAGAAGGTAGGAAGCCAAGGGAAGACAATCTGGCAGGAAGGAGGAAATAAAGCGTGCCTGTCAAATCAGAGGTGGGCTTGGGGGGGCTGGAAGGACGCGGAGTGCCCTGTGAAGCCCAGAGCGAGGAGTGTACATCAGGGGCTGGGTGTACACGAGGCCAGGAGCACAGGGTGTGAGTCCGGCGGTGAGATCAACAACATTGTGTGATGTTGGCAACGGGTTCCTCAAGCCCTGACCTGCCTTCTCTGTTGCCCACACACAAACACGCAGCAGCTGCTTGGGACAGGTGATGCCAGGTTCAGGTTGAGGGGTTTGGCCAACAAAAGCTGTGCCTGATGCACAGTCCATGCCCCAGTCCCTGCATATGACCTATCTGTGAGCCCTCGCCCCCCAGGCCATCCCAGCAGCCAAGGACACCAGAGCTCCACAGCAGCTTCTTGGCCCCCAGGTCCCTCTATCCTCCCTTCAGACCATAAAAAATTACAACAAGGAGGGGCACCTGGGTGGCTCAGTTGGTTAAGCATCGGACTCTTGATTTTGGCTCAGGTCATGATCTCACGGTTCGTGGGATTGAGTCCCCCACTGCGCACTTCGCTGATAGTAAGTACGTAGCCTGCTTGAGATTCTCTCTCCCTGTTTCTCTGCCCCTCCCCTGCTCGTGCTCTCCCCACCCCCCTTTCTCTCAAAATAAATAAACAAACATTAAAAAAAAAAGATTGTGACAAGAAAATGAAGCACCGGCAACCGTGACAAAATAAGGATTTGGGGCTTGCAAGATTCTGGAGGAAGCCAATAGCAGAACAGGTAGTTTCTGATGAACGTTAGCTGGTGACATGGCAGACCTTCCAAACACAAAGTCACACAGAGACAGCACAGAAAAGAAAATAAGAATCAAGTTTCAAATGTGGAAAAAAGAAACAAAAAACAAGAACAAAAAACACCCCAACCTGTAATTAAGACGCGTGGCTGGTCTGTTCCAGAGAAAGAGGAAGAGTAGAAGTTGGCATCTGCTGGAATTTGCCGAGGGGAGGTGCCCAGAAACCGGGCCAGCGGGGCAGAGGTCCAGCAGCCACAGGCTGGTCTCCCCGGCATCTGGCCCACAACCTGCCGCAGCATCCTGGCGACCGGCATCGCTCTTCAAATACCCTGCAGTAATAAAGGAGCAGAGCTCACTACACAATCTTCTATTCTCCCAACGCGTCCAGACTCAAGCTCTTTAACTGAAATGAACACTAAGATTGTCAGCTCATGACCCAAAAACCGTTTGGAGTTGTGAACTGAACTAAAGAGGCTACTGAGTGGGAAGCCGGTCAAGAGCCTGCCATGAGCCGTGCTCTGTGAAAAGGGCATCAAACACTGTAGGCAAACAAAAGCCAGGCAGAGATTTAGAACTGAAATCGCACAATGGACATCAATGGCATCTAACGGTCACAGTGGAGGTGACCGTATATACAGCCAGAAACACCAAGTCAGTGGATTCCAGTGAAGCCTTCAAATCTTTACAACTGTTACCAGTCTGTCCACGCACCATCACAAGGCACAAACAGGTCCCAGGTTTCATAAGCCAGTGCCCTGTAGATCTTGTGCTAACACTCAGATGTTACCTTTAGAATGAACCAGACTAGAAAAGCAGATGGTTAAGATAAAAAGGCCCTTGGCGATATTTAATAAGCTGTAACTACTTTGTTTACTGCCATCTCCTTAGAAAGGATCATTTAGAAAAATCATTTTTTGGGGCACGTGGGTGGTTCAGTTGGTTAAGCATCTGACTCTTCTCTCAGCTCAGGTCATGATCTCATGGTTCGTGAGTTCCCGCCCTGCGTCGGGCTCTACACGGACAGTGCTGAGCCTGCTCGGGATTCTCAGTCTCTCTCTCTCAAAAACAGATGAATAAACAACAACAACAACAACAACAACGCCATCTTCTCCTTTCCTTCCAGATCACGTACATTTTAGTCTCCCTCCTCTTCCTCACCAGTTTTATTGCTTACTGACCATGAAATCAGTTCTGGCCTTAGGAGGCCAAGATGGTCCAATCATACATGGCTTGAGACCAGATCCGCATGCAGGGCTTTCATTTTCCTGATTCCATGCCCTGCACCCAGACAAGCATGTCACAAGAGTAAATCAGAGCTACCCCGCTTGCTCTGCTGGTTCCGACCCTCTAAAGTCAGGCACTCTGCACACGGCCCTGTGGCTTCCACAGTAAGCTTTCCAACAGAGCTGGGAGATAAAGCTTCAGAGCCAATCCTGCTGGCCTGCCCCTTTACAAAGAGCTGACAAGATCTCCACCACCTTCTGTTTTGCATCATACAAGGAGACAAGGTAGATGCCAGTTTTAGATCTGATCTTGGCCAGCTACCACGCTCCGTTCAGCACCTTGAGGCAGGAACAGTAACACAGCCCTTCAAAGCACGGGGGCCCTTAGTCCCAGCCAACTTTGCCAAACAAGCAGAGGAGAGCCTTCTGCTGGAGCCTCTCTAGCTTGCTGTGGGGTGGTCAGGACTGGACAAAAGGCCCCCGCTCCTCTGGACTGCATTACAGGAAAGGCCCAAGCATCTCAGAAAGACCTTTGTTTGGAGAAATCATCCTTTTAGTCATGGTTGTCACCCGACACCAGGTAACAACAGGATTCTTTTTCTTCTTCTTCTTTTTTTTTGCGGGGCCGGGTTGGGAGGCAGGGTGGAGTAAATTGTAATTTTTTTAAATTGGAAACCAAACACACAACTTGGAATGGATTCGAGGCAAACTGTGCCATAGCACTTTAAGTGGCTACACAAAATTTAAAAAGCAAGTGGGGCGCCTGTGTGGCTGAGTGGGTTAAACATCTCTTGATTTCTGCTCAGGTCACGATCCCAGTGTCACAGGATGGAGCCTGGCGTTTGACTCCAGGCTGAGCGTGGAGCCTGCTTAAGATTCTCCCCCGCCTCCTCTCGCTCATTAAAAACAAAAACAAAAACAAAAACAAAAACAAAAACAAAAACAAAAACAAAAACACACTCTTCAAAAAGTAAGGAGCTATCAAAAAAATGTTTCTAGTATGGGACCAGTAGTGCAAGAAACAGCATGTGAATACCTGGATAATACACCCATTTTGCAATAGTGCATGCAAAGCTCAAGTACATATTGCTGACTGTCCATACTCCACACTGAGTCTTGGCTCCTCACTTCTACAACATGCTGACATTTCCTAAAGAAAACTACTTAAAAAAAAGGCATAACCCAGATCTTTCCTCCTTGACCCACTCCATCTCAGTTTAGGTGTTCAGAAGGGCCTAGATTAATCCAGAGGCAGCCGCATGCCACATGTGACTAGATCAGTTTTCTCAAGGTTTCAGGACCATGACAGTAAGATAAGGGAAGGAAACACGGTGGAATGAAGTCCTAATTCCTATACATGCATATTGTTGGACAGCAGGGGGAAACCTTTTACAGACAAGTTACCAAAAAAAGGCAAATAACTTGGAACACATTGTGCAGTATCTGCACGTTGCTGTCACCGCGTGTACGAACTCTTCATGGTTGGACTGAATATCTGCTTCCCTGATCGTTTTATCAGCCTACCATCTGCTCACTTTTCCACCAAATTTGTCATCACATGGCCAAGCCCCGCACTCACATAGCCATTGCCATCCTTAACAAACACGCGGACTGCTTCTCCAATTTCTTCTTCACTGTGCCTTTCATTTTTTTTTTTGCCATCATCGTCAGAAATTCCAGGAGGTCAAGTGTGTCCTTATCATCAGCATCCACTTCACTGATCGTGTCCTGTAACTCTGCTTCTGGGAGAATCTGCCCAAGAGACCCGGTTACAGTTCCCAATGCTTCTGTTGTTATGGTTCCATCACCATCCTTGCCAAATGGTGGAAAAGCTTCTTGGGATTCTGCCGTCTGCTCCTTGGTGCTGCATGCTGGTCTCTGAGATGCCACCACCCAGCATGCCCCACTCGGACCCAGATTTCTGACGCTTAAAGCTGCTTTTTTCAGCAAGTGCCAAGGGGATGGCAAGGAAGCCAAGAAGCAGATAGATTTGGCAGAACATTTAAATATCAAGACAATTCTCCATTCCCCATAGCAAATAATGGATGGCTAGTTGAAAAAAGTGGGTTTCTTTTTTTTAATGTTTATTTTTGAGAGAGAGAGAAAGAGAGAGAGAGAGAGAGAGAGACCCCAAGTGGGAGAGAGGCAGAGAGGGAGGGATACAAAGAATCCAAAGCAGACTCCAGGCTCTGAGCTGTCAGCACAAAGCCTGACAGAGGGCTCAAACTCACGAACCGCGAGATCATGACCTGAGCCAAAGTTGGACGCTTAACCAACTGAGCCACCCAGGCGCCTCTAGTTTTTTTTCTTTTAAGGTTAAAGAAGGGGTGTCTGGGTGGCTCAGCTGGTTAAGCGTCCAACTTCGGCTCAGGTCATGAGCCTGCGGTTCATAAGTCAGAGCCATGGGCGGGGCTCTCTGCTATCAGCTCTGAGCCAGCTTCAGTTCCTGTCCCCCATTCTCTCTGCCCCTCCCCCCCCCTCAAAAATAAACCTTAAAGAAATGAAAATAAAGGTTAAAGAGACTGAAGTCAGGGAAAAAGCAAACCTTGAAGATACAAAAGACTTGCGACTCCATTCATCCCTTTCCCCACAAGGAGAAAGCATGGAGGAGGCTCACATTCTTAAACGAATATAAAGCATTTTAGGTTAACAACATGGACAATTCATAACTGAGTTGGTTCTTCTTATCTCACTACTACTAACAGCTAACATTTGAAACTCACACTCCCACTATATGCCACAGGCCAGGGAGTCAACCAGTTAGTTCTTAAACACCAAGCCACAGTACCGTCGCCATCATGGGACCACTCTGATTAACCATGCATGGGCACTGAAAACAAAACTGCCAACCATCTATAGCATGTCGCTTTTCCAAGTCAAGATTATCACCTCGCTACTTATGGCCAAGTTCAATTTCATAGTCTTAAGGCAGCAATTCTCAGGTTTTCTGGTCTCAGGACCCCTTTACATTCTTAAAAATTGAAGACGAAAAAGAGCTTTTGTTTATGTGGGTTACATCGGACAACGTTTGTTGTGTTAGAAAGCAAAATCGAGAAACGTTTACCATAAAATTCACTTAAAACCAATAAACAGATAAACATATTTTTATGAAAATAACCACATTTTTTAAAAAACCTAGTGAGAAGAGTGCCACTGTTTACATTTTGTACATCTTTGTTGTTTGCCTTAATGGAAAACAGCTGGATTCTCACACATGCTTCTGCACCCCATCTGTGACTTAAATTGAAGTATGTATAAAAAACTCCAGCACACGGCAAAAGAATGGGGAAAGGGAGCAGTGTTTTAAAAGCCTTTTCAAGGGTGCCTGGGTGGCTCAGTCAGTGAAGCATCAGACTCTTGATTTTGGCTCAGGTCACGAGAGTATAGTGAGTTCAAGCCCCACGTTGGGCTCTGAGCTGGCAGTGCAGGGCCTGCCTGGGATTCTCTCCCTCTCTCTGACTCTCCCGACTCGGTGCTGTCTCTCTCTCTCTCAAATAAATAAATAAAACTTAAAAAAATAAAATAAAAGCCTTTTCAGAGAATTCTGGATACTCATCTTTGCTATCCCAAACTCAACACATGGTAGTTTCTTAAAGGTTACCTGCAAAGTAGAATCTGAAGCCATTATCAATGCACCCCATTACATTAAAACCCACTGGTCTATCTAGTGCTTTGAATGGATCCTTTACCCCTGAATGATTTTGTAATCTCATATACTGGTTCAGCAAGTTAAGCAGGGCTTCCAAATGTTAACACACTTCACTATACAATATCAACAAGTCACACTGATCTCATCAGAAAACTTCTAAATACTGGGAAGCTATCAAGCTCGCAGTGGTGGATACCAGTCACTTGGCAATAAACACCATTAGCTGTTTTC
Organism: Herpailurus yagouaroundi; assembly: GCF_014898765.1. Lineage (NCBI taxonomy): Eukaryota > Metazoa > Chordata > Mammalia > Carnivora > Felidae > Herpailurus > Herpailurus yagouaroundi. Next base: position 14,373,501 of record NW_024412376.1, on the reverse strand, counting down.
TTGAATTGACAAGCTCACTTGGTTCATTTTTTTAGAAAATGTATTCCAGGGGCGCCTGGGTGGCTCAGTTGATTAAGGGCCCATCTTCGGCTCAGGTCATGATCTCACAGTTTGTGAGTTCAAGCCTCGCATTGGGCTCGCTGCTGTCATTGGGGAGCCCACTTCGGATCCTCTGTCCCCCTCTCTCCGCCCTCCTCCCCCGCTTGCACTCACACACTCTTTTTTTTTTTTTTTTAATGTTTATTTTTGGGAGAGAGAAAGAAAATGTATTCCAACCATCCAAGTATGAATAACCCTAGATTTTCAGTTATTCATTGAAACAAAAATAATTTTCCATTAAAAACAAAGTGGGGGGGTAGGGAAGGAGGGTGGTTCACTTCACAATTCAATCATTCAGGTGCTTTACCTCAAGTAAGCCGTCCCACCTCGACATAGAACAGGTGCATCCACTTACCACATGGCATCCTAAAAAGATAGGTCCTCGGGGGTCAAGATTTAATAAAGCTTCACATTTTTACTATTATATAAAGGGCATTCGTAAGTAAATCTGGCAAATTTTTCTTTTCTATTTTTTTATTGAAAGCCCACGAAGAAGACCATCTACTGGTCGTTTGATGCCACGGCCTCGATTCCTGTAAAGGCACCAGTAGTTTTAGTCAACACTAAATTTGCCCCAGCGGTGCAAATTCAATGCAGTCGTCCCCAGATAAAGCCTGAAATTTAAAAGTGTTCTTCTACGCTGAATACTTTGGCACCACTTGTATTTGCTGCCAAGCACCTCCTGAAAAGATGCTCTCTGGTGAGCGGTTTGGTGCTGATACCAAAGGAATACAAACAAAATGACAAATCTAGCCAAGGCTGCTAGTTCTTCCATTGATTTGTAAGGTAAAATTCGCTTCTGTTAAGATACTAATGCGGTCTTCATGTGTGCAGCGAAAGTTTTAATTTGACAAGCTTCTGTATTATTAGAAAGTGACAGTGCTAATGATTCCTTTCAATGCTTTTTCATCCCAACAAGGCTTTATTGTGTTTCTCCAGCCACCGCAATTGGATAACCTAGCTTGCCCGAAGCTTCAATAGCTTTTTCGTTGCTGGTTTGGAAAGCTGTGACAAATCATTTCTGGCTTTTAAAGAGCTCATCATAGCTACATTTAAGCCATTCAATTCATTTTTTTCTTTAGAGGACTCTGCATGGTTGATCTCAGAATAATGCTACTGGTACCATAACATTATTCAAAAAAGGTTCTGCTGCATAAGACATATAATGTAAATTTCTAACATATGTAAAACTGACACAATCTGTCACATTTTTATGTCTTTTTTAGTTCTGTCTACTTCTCTGGAGTAAATTCCTCCCTTCCATTATTCAGACAATTTTGATAGATCATTTCATTTTTTTTCCCCCAGCTTTTATAGACACGAATGGTACATTTTTGAGAAGAAAAAAATCAAGTTTTCTAATATCTTCCTGTTTAGCAGACAATCTATCCTTATATATAAAAAATATATAAATATCCTTTATTTTAGAATAATTTTATATCATTTAAAAATTTAGAAAAGTTTTCAAATCAAGACTACAAAGCATACTTACTTTTTGTGGGGTTTTTTTCCATATATGCAAAACTTAGAGATTTCAAAGTAATGACTTAATAAAAGCAAACGAGGTCACAGAGGTGATAGTAGGTATAACTGGATAGCTAGTAAGCATGTAGTAGAAGTACTAAAAATAAACTGAGTTTATCTCTGAAAACACAGATTTATACTCCAAGCCTACTTACCCTTAGAAAGTTCTAGAAACATGAGATTCTAGAAGACACAAGCACACATTTCATTAGCCATCAGAGGAAAGGCTCATCACAAGTCATGGAGACTCCCACTGTATGCTTGTCAGAGAAAGAATGAAAATGGCGAATAACATCTCAGTCTTATTTTTAAAACAGTTTGACCTCATAGACCCTAAAATCTGTCTCATACTTTGAGGAGAGCTGCTCTAAAGTAAAATTTGCCTTGCCAACCTAGTTATTAAATGTATAAAGGGAGGGGCGCCTGGGTGGCGCAGTCGGTTAAGCGTCCGACTTCAGCCAGGTCACGATCTCGCGGTCCGTGAGTTCGAGCCCCGCGTCGGGCTCTGGGCTGATGGCTCAGAGCCTGGAGCCTGCTTCCGATTCTGTGACTCCCTCTCTCTCTGCCCCTCCCCCCTTCATGCTCTGTCTCTCTCTGTCCCAAAAATAAATAAACGTTGAAAAAAAAAATTTTTAAAAAAAATTAAAAAAAATAAAAAAAAAAAAAATAAATGTATAAAGGGAAACCATCAAAGATTCTCTGTCCCTCTTTAAAGATCAGATTATAGTCCGTAGACTCTCTCCCAAGCACCTTGTTTACTTTAACTGCAAAGGGATGAAAAAGAAAAAGGTCAACGACAGACTCCTCCCCAGAAATAATGAAGTGCCTCCCGAACCCAGGCCTCTCTAGGGTGGTTCCTATACCACTTTTCCCATCTCCTGGCATGTACCCTATCTGCATGAACCACAGAACTCTAAGACAGCAGTGACATCAGGAAGAGAGTGGGGGTGATACAGATAAAGACTCAGAGCTCAAGTGGCTTTGGTCATTGTACAGATATGGCAGGGCTAGTTAAGGAATTAAGGGGAATAATACTGAGGTCTCTAATTTGTGCTACAGTAAGAATGGGCTCCCTGGAGAAGCAGATCAGGTGAGAAGACAAGGAGTTTGGATTTGGACATGTTGGTTTTCGGTGCCAGGAGACAATATGGCTGTCTCTCTCATAAAGTTGTGAGTGCTTATGAGCAGTTCCTAGGAGTACCTGATGTATGTCAGTACTCACCAAACACCGTGTGTAACAGATAGACCGGAAGGAGAAAACAGGAAATATCAAGGGTTTGTCTACACCACACAAAAAATACAGAATGCCCCTGTTCTCTGAAAAAAATTACTTCAGTTTCTCAGGGGAAAAACTCACTTCACTTGTGATTGCTCTGAAGATAGATAATTCTGTTTCAGGAATATTAAAAGAAACTCTAAATTGAAACACTTCAGTCCAACAAAATAGGCCTTTTCCTTGAGGGTACACCATCAATTTCCCTTCATGTGCTTGTTGCCTTGTGATCTCCTTCGATTCTAGCCCTAATCATTCTTAGCCATGGAGATAGTAACTAAGAACTATTAAGTCATATCTCCAGCACTAACGCATGAAGGTAAAAGTATCCAGCCACTGACAGATGAATGGACAGACAAAATGTGGTATATACACACAACAGTATATTATTCAGCCTTGAAAAAGGAGATCATGCCACATGCCACAACATGGATAAACCCCCAGAACATGCCAAATGGATGAGTCAGTCACAAAAGGCCAAATACAGTATGACTCCACTCTTACGAGTTCTACAAGGTATGGAAAGTAATGAAGATCACAGAAAAAGGAAGTAGAAAGGTAGTTGCCAAGGAGTGGGGGATAACAGGGAAGGAATATCAGTGTTTAATTAATTGACATATGCTTTCAGTTTTCTGAGATGAAAAAAGTTCTACAGATCTGTTGCACAGTAACATGGATATACTTAATACCACTGAATTGTACATTTAAAAAAGGTTAACGTGGTAAATTTTACATTATGCGATTGGAACCACAATTTAAAATAAAATTTAAATTCATTTTTTTAAAAAATGTTTATAAACAAGTTGAGAGGGAGCACTGTGTGCAAGCGGGGGAGGGGTAGAGAGAGAATCCCAAACAGAGTCTGGGAGCCTGACACCGGGCTGGATCTCACCAACCCTGAGATCATGACCTGAGCCGAAAGTAAGAGTCCAGCGCTTAACCAACTGAGCCACCCAGGCACCCCTAAATGCACTTTTAGAAAAAGTTTCCAGCACCAACAAATGGTCTGCACAGACATATGTTGCTGAGGAGCTAGAAAATTTGCCCAGTAGAGATCAATGCTGTCTCCAGAGACCTAACAGTTCAGTTGGTGCCTACCATCTTCAGTCTCACCCAAACTCCCAAGCCCTTTTCCCACTTAACTCCCCAATTTGTTCTCCTCCCTCTGCTGAAACCTCTTTTGTTCTACCGGCTTCATCTTTTCTCCCAGTCTCAGGTATCTCCAGGACCCACCGGTTGCTCCCAACCTTCATTCCCTACTCCTCAAAGTGGGGCTTCCTAACAATCGGTGAAACTGCTTTCAAGGAAGATGTGCCCTAGCCTAGTGGACGATTACTTTCTTTGCTCCAGTAAACTGCTGACCACGCCCACCTTCACTTCTCCCTCTTAGCCTGTTTTAAGGACCAATAACACTTATAAAACACATGCAAGGCAATCTCTCCTTTCAATCTTCCGGTTGACTAAATAATACTAAATGTGTGCTCTTAACAGTACCGACCCAAAGAAAAACCAGGCACCTCATAACTAATGACCATTGATCAAACACCTGCTTTCCTGAACTCTTACTGAACCCTCACGGTAACCCTGAAGCTGACATCTTTTCTCCGTTTGGCAGGATGAATTGACCTGTCCAAGGTCAGGCAAATACTAATCACCAAGAAGGGGTAGGAAACCAGATTCGTTGAGTCTCAAACGCTCCTTCCCACCATCCCTACTCTTCTCCTACAAGAAAAGAGATGCGATCAGGTACCCAAGAAGACGACAAAGAGGAACATCCCCGTGGTCGCGCAGAAGGTACCCTCCACATGCCCCCCCCAAGCCCCCTCCAATGCGGTTCCTCTGCGCCCCTCCCTAGGAGGACACCCGAGCAGCCTAAGGGGTTCAGGACACCGCCAACTCTCTTGCTGTGAGAGCCTGCCTACACGCCTTTGCCAAACTTCAAGTTTCCTCAGTTTTAGAAAGGGGAAAATGATGGGACCACCACACTAGATTACTGAGAGGATTTAATGGAGCAATCTAGTTAGAGCACTTAGCCACACTGCTAAACGCAAAGACTCCATCAACGAGCTGGTAAAATCTGGACTTACTGTGGGGATGAGCCGAAAGCCAGAAATGGTCTAGAAAAAAATGCCAGAGTTTTAAAAAGCATGAGATACAGAGGGTCTCAGAGGGCAGTCCGGCTCTGAAGAGCGAGTGTCCTCCTCCCATGCACACTTGCCGGGGAGAGGGGACCCAAGAAGACGCGGGGGGTGAGCCGCACACGGGCCTCCCGACCTCAGCCTGGCTCCTGGGGAAAAGGGTGTGGGGTCCCATCCTCCCTGGGAGTTGACCGGGTAAACCGGTTTTACGAGAACAGCCGCGCCTATCTCTATTCCTTGGTGGAGGTTGCCCTTGCAAAGTGGAAGGGGTCGGGGGTCGCGTCCGGTCGACCGAGCGGCTCCCAGTCCACCCCCGGGCCCGGGCTCCCGGCTCCCAGCTCCGCGGCGACGGCTGGAGACCCGCGCTCACGGCCGGGTCACATCGATCGGAGTCCCAACGGGAGCCGGGGAAGGCGGGGGGCGGTGGTGGATCTGCTCCTGGGTACAGCCGCCGGGGTAGCGTCCGGCCACCTCCGCACTGACCTTCCGAATGAGCCTCCCAGAGATGCTGAGCTGCGAGAGCCCACGCTGCAGCAGCACGTGGCCCGAGATCCTAGCGCCGCGAGCGGAAACCCGAGCGCCTTTATCCTCTCCGCGCCCGAACCCGCCCCTCCGCTCACCAATCCCTTTCTTCAGCCCGCGCCCGGGCGGCGGCTCCAGGTCAGCAAGGGGACGGGGTGCGGGAGGGGTGTGTGCGGAGGGAGGGCTCCCGTTGCCTTGGCAACCCTCCCCCGCCAGTATAGGCCTCCGCCTCCGACCGACCCGGTGGAGAATTAAGCCACTGCGAGGGACGCGCGCGGTGTACCGGGCTTCGGCGGTGCCAGCCTGCCAGTCTTCACGGGGCACCTTCAGGGTGCCGGCAGCTCTGCGAGGGCGTCCCACTACACGGAAATCGGCCCCGCCGTACGCCTGGGAACCGGCTCGGGCTGCTGTTGAGCGGCTCCGCAGGGAACCTGGGGATGAAGGCGGGACGCCGAAGAGGAAGCTGGAAGGATTGGCTCAGGAAATACCCCGGGACCCGGAGACAGGAAACCTGGTATGGGAAGACCCTGAGCGAGTCATTTCATCTTGGGTTCCCACATGGGAAACATCAATGTCAAAGTAGATGGCCCCCAAGGCGACGGACCAGCAGAGTCAGCATCACCTGGGAACTTGTTAGACACGAAAATCCGGGGCCCCATCCCAGACCTGCAGAGTCCTGATCTCTGGGGGCGGGGTCCCTCCAGCTGTGTTTTAACAAGTCCTCCAGATGATGCTCATGCGCGCTAAAGTTGAAGAAGCTCTGGTCTCAGGCCCCAGTTCTCAGACTTCGCTGCCTGTTAGAATCACCTGGGAGTTTTTGACTCTCCCAATAACCAGACGGTACTCTGAATCAAATGAATAAGAATCTCGTTTGTGGGGTTGGGGGAGGAGGAGCCCAGGCTTAAGTATTTTTTAAAAGCTCCTCAAGAGATTCCAATGTGCAGTCAAAACTGAGACAAAGCAGTGCCCATCCCCCCACCCGGATCTACTGAATCACTGTCTGCGTTTTAAAAGATCCCCAAGCGATTCTCACGCACATCAGGATTTTGGAAAACAGCTCTAAGGAAGGTCTCTTCCAACATTAAGAATCTATGACCTCATTAAATAGGTCTAATTTTGTTTTACAGACACTTAGAATGCTCCATTTCTTCAACATTTTTTCATATGACATAATCCTCATTATGTGTTTTCTCTGTTGCATTTGAACTCTAAAATCTTAATTATAGGCTTTTTAACCTCTCAGGAGACTTCAGAGATTATGAAGGGCACCATACCCCCTTCACAGTGGAAAAGGCAAAGACCCTTCCAGAAGGTAAAGACATTTGCTCCAGGCCAAGGGACTAGAATGCTGCCCCAGGCACTGGGTCCTTTCTAATACATCGTATCATATCACGAGGTTTTGTTTTTTGTTTTTGTTCTTTGGTTTTGTTTGTTTTCCTCAAACCTTGTGATGGCATCAGAGAGCCGGAGCTTGCTTTGAGTGGGGTTGGAGGTGGGGAAGTTGCTGAGTGGAGCAACCCACTGACTTTGCTGCTGATCGGGATCCGGGATGGGGTAGGGGAGAGAGAGGCGTGGCTTAAGCCTTTGTTTCCGAGGAGGAGGGTGGATTTACAAGGGACTGAAAGCTGCGTGGTTTCTGGCTACCTACCATCAATTTCCTCTCTTTCTCACGGAAACAGTCTGGTAGTAACATCATCAGCCCTCTTCCTCTTCCAGCCAAGAGAGAGGCACTTCCAGTGGATTTGAATCCTGGTTGGAGTGGTTAGAGAGGCTGAAAACAGCAGAACCGGTCCCCAGCAACCGAGGTCCCCTCCAAGAAGGTCAGTCCTGCCTGGGGGCTTCCAGACTCCCAGACGCCTTTCCTGGCTAATTCTCCAGCTTTGCCAAGTCTGTCTTCCTCATATCCTTTGGATTAAGTCATCAGAGCAGGTTTCTGTTACTCTAATTTAGATTCTGATAATATTCAGACTTTCCCTCCATTTTCAGGGTTGAGGTTTTCATTCTCAGATCACAAACCCAAATAAAAAAAATAATATAAATATCCTCTAGTCTATATTGATATAAACAATGAGTAAATAAATGAAGTAGAAGAGACAACTCTTTCTTACAGAAGAATTCCAACTAATAAGTGTAGAAGAAATGAGGGATATAGACATTCCCTGTAAGAACACCACGGCAATAGTTGCTGCAGGGAGCAAATTCTTCCTTCCTCTGCATTTTGTTCTATTCAGGCTCTCAATGGATTGGATGATACCAACTCACACTGAGTAGGGCAGTCTACTAAACCCACTTATTCAAATGCTGATCTCATCCGGAAACATCCTCACAGACACCCAGAAATAATATTTAATCATGACACCAGGGGCACCTGGGTGGCTCAGTCAGTTAAGCGTTTGACTTTGGCTCAGGTCATGATCTCGCGGTCAGTGAGTTTCAAGCCCCACGTCGGTCTCTGTGTTGACAGCTCAGAGCCTGGAGCCTGCTTCAGATTATGTGTCTCCCTCTCTCTGTCCCTCCCCTGCTCATGCTCTCTCTGTCAAAAGTAAAGATTAGAAAAAAAATTTTTTTTTAATTTAAGAAATTAAAAAACAAACAAATAAAAAAATCATGGTACCATATGGCCCCATCAAGTTAACATATAACACTAACCATCATATAGTCTCCATAGTTTTGCCTGTTCCAGAATGTGGTTAGCTGAATCATACACTATGTAGCCTTTTCACATTGGCTTCTTTTACATAGTAATATGCATTTAAAATTTCCTCGTGTCTTGTCATAATTCTGAATAATATTCATTGCTTTTTTTAGCACTGAAAAATACTCCAATATCTGGACATACTACAGTTTAACCATTCACCACTCCCTTGTAATCTTGGTTGCTTCCAAGGAATCTTGGTTGCTTCCAAGCTTTCTCAATTGTGAAGAAAACAGCAGTAAATATCCATGTGCAGGTTTTTGTGTGGACGTAAGTTTTCAACTCCTTTGGGTAAATACCCAGGAGAACAACTGCAGGATTGTTTGGTAACAGTATGTTTAGTTTTGTGAGAAAACTCCCAAACTGTCTTCCAAAGTGGCTGTACCATTTTGCATTGCTACCAGCTAACAAAAGTGCTTGATACATCTTCACCAGCATTTGGTGTTGCTTTTATTTTTTTTAGTTAATTTTTTTTACACTTATTTATTTTTGAGAGACAGAGTGTGAGTGGGGGAGGGGCAGAGAGAGAGGGAGACACAGAATCCGAAGCAGGCTCCAGGGTCCCAGCTCCGAGCTGCCAGCACAGAGCCCAACTCGGGGCTGGAACCCACAAACCGCGAGATCATGACCTGAGCTCAAGTCGGACGCTTAACTGACTGAGCCACCCAGGCGCCCCTCTGGTGTTGTTTTAGATATTCACTGCACATGTGTGGTGGTATCTTGTTTTAATTTGCAAATCCCTATTGACATGATTTTAAGCATCTTTCCATATATTTGCTTGGCATCAATCTTCTTTGGTGTGATATATGTACAGATCTCTTGTTCGCTTTTAACTGGTTGTACATTTTCTTATTTTTGAGTTTTAAAGTTTTAAAAAATACTTTTTGAATAACTGTCCATTATCAGGTCTTTTGCAACTAACTCCTTCTCTGTGGTTTGTCTTCCCATTCTCTTAACAATGTCTTTTGCAGAATAGAAGTTTTTGTTTTAATAAGTACAGTTTACCAATTGTTTCTTTCATGAATTATGCCATTGGTGTTGTAACTAAAAAGTAATCACCATATTTAAGGTCATCTAAGTTTCCTCCTATGTAGGATTTTTATAGTTTTGTTGTTTCCATTTAGGTCTATAAACCATTTTGAGTTAATTTTTATGAAAGGTGTAAGGTCTGTGTCTATATTATATATTATATATATTTGTGTGTGTGTGTGTGTGTGTGTGTGTATGGCATATGGATGTCCAGCTGTTTCAACACAATTTCTTGAAGACTCTTCTCTATTGTGTTACCTTTGTACTTCTATGAAAGATCTATTGCCTATATTTGTATAACTTTCTGGGGTCTCTGTTCCATTGATTGGTCTATTCATTCTATACTGTCTTAGTTACTGTAGCTTTATAGTAAATCTTGAAGTTGGGTAGCATCAGTCTCCTGATTCTGGCCTTCTCCTTTACTATTACGTTGACTATTCTGCTTCTTTTGCTTCTTCATATAAACTTTAGAATCATTTTGTCAATAACCACATTTTTTTCCTTGGGATTGCATTGAATCTATAGACCCTTTTGTGAAGAACTGACATGCTGACAGTATTGAATTTTCCTATCATTAACATGGAAACTATCTAGTTCTGTGATTTCTTTCATCAGATCTTATAGTTTTCCTCATTGAGATCTTGTACAGATTTTGTAAATATTTCATTTTGGGGGAGGTGTGAATGTAAATGGTATTGTTTTATTTATTTATTTTTTTTTAAATTTTTTTTTTTCAACGTTTATTTATTTTTGGGACAGAGAGAGACAGAGCATGAACGGGGGAGGGGCAGAGAGAGAGGGAGACACAGAATCGGAAACAGGCTCCAGGCTCTGAGCCATCAGCCCAGAGCCCGACGCGGGGCTCGAACTCACGGACCGCGAGATCGTGACCTGGCTGAAGTCGGACGCTTAACCGACTGCGCCACCCAGGCGCCCCTAAATGGTATTGTTTTAAATTTCATATTCCACTTGTTCATTGCTGGTATATAGGAAAATTATTGACTTTTGTATATTAACCTTGTATCCTGCAACCTTGCTATAATCACTTATAAGCTCCATTTTTTTGTCAATGCTTCCTGATTTTTTACATAGATTATTACGTCAGCTGCAAAAAGTTTTATATCTTCCTTTTTTATATGTATACCTTTAATTTCTTTTTTTTTAAACATTTTTTTTTTCAACGTTTATTTATTTTTGGGACAGAGAGAGACAGA
>NW_024412376.1:14273162-14362907 GCF_014898765.1 Herpailurus yagouaroundi | reverse complement strand
GAAACAGGCTCCAGGCTCTGAGCCATCAGCCCAGAGCCTGACTTGGGGCTCGAACTCACGGACCGCTAGATCGTGACCTGGCTGAAGTCGGACGCTTAACCGATTGCGCCACCCAGGCGCCCCTACCTTTAATTTCATTTCCTGTCTTATTGAATTAGCTAGGACTTCCAATATAATGTTGAAAAGCAGTGGTGAGAGGGGACACTTTTGCTTTGTTCCTGATGTTAGTGGAAAAGTTTCTGGGTTTTTTTGTCTGTTTTTTACCAATAAGTATGACATTTGCTGTAGGCTTTTTGTAGATGTTCTTTATAAAGCTGAGGAAGAACTTCCTCTATTTTTAGTTTGCTTTCAGTTTTTATAATGAATTGGAATTGCTTTTGGTCAAATACTTTTTCTGAATCCATTAATAGGATCATGTGATTTTTATTGTTTTTCTGTGATGTGATGAATTACATTAGTTAATTTTTGAATGCTAAACCAAACTTGCATACCCAGGGGATCATGGTGTTTTTCAAATTTATCCTTCTATTACCTTCCTTTTATTGTAATTTTTAATCTATTTACATTTAAAATAATGATAAAAAAGAAATTTACTTCTGCATTTTGCTATTTGTTTTCTGTACGTTTTATAGCTTTTTGTACCTCATTTCCTCCATCATTGCTATCTTTTGTGTTTATTGTTTGTAGTGACTTTAGATTTTCTTCTCATTTCCTCCTCTGTAGATATTGTTTTTGTGGTTACTATGAGCCTCATATATAGCAACCTAAAGTTATAACACTCTAATTTGAATTGACATCAACTTAACTGTAAGAGTTTACAAAAACTCTGCTCTTATGTAGTTCTGTCTCTCACTCTTTGTTGTTATCACAAATTACATCATTATACATTATGTGCTGAATAACATAGATTTATAATTATTTTTTTTCTGTCTTTGTCTTTCAAATTCTGTAGAAAATTAAAAAAGTGGAGATACAAACCAAAATTACAGTAAGATTGGTTTTTATATTTGTCCATTATTTTACATGTGCTGGAGATACTTATTTCTTCTTATGGGTTTCGTTATCAACTAGTGTTGTTTCACCTCACCTTGAATGACTTCCATTAGTAGTTTTTGTAGACTAGGTCTAGTGGTAACAAGCTCCCTGAGCTTTTGTTAATCTGGGAATATCTTAATTTCTCCATTATTTTTGAGGACATTTTTCTGTATATAGAATTCCTAGTTGACGAGATTTTTTCTTTTAATATTTTATTTTATTTTATTTTTTCAACGTTTATTTATTTTTGGGATAGAGAGAGACAGAGCATGAACGGGGGAGGGGCAGAGAGAGAGGGAGACACAGAATCGGAAACAGGCTCCAGGCTCTGAGCCATCAGCCCAGAGCCTGACGCGGGGCTCGAACTCACGGACCGCGAGATCGTGACCTGGCTGAAGTCGGACGCTTAACCGACTGCGCCACCCAGGCGCCCCTCTTTTAATATTTTAAATGTATCATCTACCTGTCTTCTGGCCTCCATGGATTCTAATGAAAGATCAAATTGATAATATCATTGAAGATCCCTTGTATGTGTTGATTCTCTTACTGCTTTTAAGATTTTTTCTGTGACTTTTAGTAGTTCGATTATAATGTGTTTCACTGTGGGTCTCTGAGTTTGTACTACTTGGAAGTCATTGAGGTTCTTGGACTTTTAAATTCATGTCTCTTTTTCAAATTTGAAAGTTTTTATCCCTTAATTCTTCAAATAATCTTTCTACTCCTTTAACTTTTCTTTGTTTGATTCCCATGTTGGTACATTTGATGGTGTCCCATCGGTGTCATAGGCCTGTCCACTTTCTTCATTCTTTTTCTTCCTGCTCCTTAATCATTTCAATTCACCAGTCTTTAAGTTAGCTGATTCTTTCTTCTGCCTGAGCAAATAATTTGTTGACTCCTGCTAGTGAATTTTTCATTTCACTTGTACTTTTCAGCTCAAGAATTTATTTGGTTCCTTTTTATAATTTCTATCTTTTTATTGGTATTTGCATTATGTTCATACATTTTCTGGATTTCCTTCAGTTCTTTGTCCATGTTTTCCTTTAGCTCTTTAAGCCTATTTAGGACAGTGATTTTAATATCTTTTTCTAGTTACTCCAATGTCTAGAATTTTTCAGGGAGACTTGTTAAATTCTGTAAAACTTGTTACTTTGAATGGATCATACTTTCCATTTTTTTTTTTTAGGTTTTATTTTTTTGCATGCCTTGAGATTTTTTTTTTACTGTTATTGTTAAAAATTAAATGTTATAATGTGGTCACTGGAAATTAGATTCTTACCCTTCCCCAGAGTTTGCTAGGGGCTTTTTGTTTTATTATTATTTAAGGTTGTAATAGTCTATTTGTTTTGTTACTTTCCCAAACTATTTTTGCAAGAACTGTATTCCTTGTCATGTGTGGCCACTGAGGTCTCTGTTCCTTCAGCTCCTGTGAGCTTAATGTTTTGGCAGAGATTTCTTGGAATGCTAAGAGCTTAAAAAAACAACTGAAAACAAACCAAAAAAAATCCCTCTTCCAGTCTTTGCATATCTGTTCTGTGTTGTGGCCCTCCTCCAACACTAGTCTTGCACTGACCCTAGGGATCACTTGTAAGTGAAAACTTAGCATCTTAATACTTTTCTCAACATGCATCTTCGTTTAGGTATGTATACAAGTTCTTTTGAATGTCTTGATATCCCAAAGAATCTTCCCCAGCTTTTCCTCTCAGGCCTTAAGTATCTTGACTGTTACATATCTTGACTATATTTTGCCCCAGGTGTTTGCTGGTTGTTAGTTCTCCTTACAGTATTTTGGATCAAAGCCCCACTGCCTTTCAGCCTGAGTTCTGAGTTAGGTAAAAGAGAGATGAACACGTTGTTAGCCCTTCAGGTATCCTCTAGACAGGTTACAGCAGACTTAAGTGTATTCAAGTGTACTCTGCTGTCTTCAGAACCGGATACCAGGGTCCACGATGGTTAACATAGGCTGGCCCTACTTCAAGACTGCCACTGTGCTGGAGATGGGGTGGGACAGTGGCATGTAAAATGCTACAAATTTTCCCGAGTTTTCAAGTCATCTTTTATTTAAAAAAAAAAAAAATTTTTTTTTTCAACGTTTATTTGTTTTTGGGACAGAGAGAGACAGAGCATGAACGGGGGAGGGGCAGAGAGAGAGGGGGACACAGAATCAGAAACAGGCTCCAGGCTCTGAGCCATCAGCCCAGAGCCTGACGCGGGGCTCAAACTCCCGGACCGCGAGATCGTGACCTGGCTGAAGTCAGACACTTAACCGACTGCGCCACCCAGGCGCCCCTCAAGTCATCTTTTAATTTATTCAGCATTTGCTTTGTTGCTACAAACCTTTGACTCTTTTCCAGAGTTCTGACAAGCTTGGATCTGAACTTATTTTTGGACGTTTCTGTGTGAGGATACAAGGTTAGATCTGCCTATTCCATCAATTTGTTAATATCACTGTATATGCATTTTCAGTGATTTTATTCCAAACATTGCAATAGTTTAAAAAGATTTGTAAACTGGAAAGTAGGTATATTAAAGTCATGTTATTTCATTATACATTTTTAAAATAACATAAAATTTACCATATTAACCATTTTTAAGTGTACAGTTCAGTATTAAGTATATCCAAATTGTGAATTTCTACAACGTGAATATACTTAACAATACTGAATTTTTTTATTTCGCAAAACTGAAACTCTGTACCATTGAACGGTAACTCCTTGTTTCCCCTTCCATCCAGCCTATGGCAACCACCATTCTCCTTTCTGTTTCTACAAATTTGACTGCTGTAGATACCTTACATAATTGAAATCTTACATTTGTCTTTTTATGACTGGCTTATTTCTAAATGAAATATAATAAAAATGTAATAAAAACAAGTTCCATCCATGATGTAGCATGTGACAGAAACTCCTTTTTAAACACTGAATATTACATTATATGTATATATCATATTTTCTTTATCTGTTTATCCACTGATAGATATAGGTATTTGGGTTACTTGGCTATTGTGAATATCACTACGATGAATACAGGTGTCCACATATCTCTTATTTTAGATTCTTTTGGATATATACCCAGAAGAGGGGTAGCTGTATATGGTAATTCTGTTTTTAGTTTTTTGAGGAACTGCTAATACTGTTTTCCATAGTGGCTGTACCATTTGACATTCCCAGCAAAGAGTCCACAAGGATTTCAGGTTCTCCACATACTATTTTCCTCCTTTCTAACTAGTAAGTGTTTTATGGAAAGACACTTTGGGACTATATGCTTTTCCTCACAAACTCACCTGCCAATTTTAGCACCCACAGATGATGACCACCTAGATCAATTATTACTGCGATGCCTGCAAGATAGTGACTTTCTAATTTTGTCATTCTTCCTATATCTCCTAGTTGGCAATCTATTCTAACAGAGAGATTTCTCTTTTTCTTTACTGATTTATTCATATCAATACAAACTAGGTAAATAGAATAAGACATACACCTAAATCTTGAGAGACACCTCTGAAATATTTATGTAGAAAGGTCATGAGGTCTACAGCTTACCCTCAAATATTTCAGCAAAATAATAGTAATAACATACATACTCACATTAATTATTCAATTTAGGTGAACAATATATGGGATATGGGAGATCATTGTACTGTTTTGCAACTGTTTTTGTGGATCTGAATTTTTTCAAAATATAAGGTCTAGACATAGCAGTTTTAATGGAGACACTGCCAAAACCTTCACGAATATTTGGAAAAAAATTAAAGTCAGCCTATAGGTTTAATTTACCAGCATTTGAATATATTCAAATTTTATTACCATTGTCTATAGACATTTAAACTAGCATCTGTGCAACAGTCCTCTGAGGCAGAGAGCACACCGCACAAATCTTACATACTAAGATAACGGTACCATGTTCAACAAGACTGTTTCATGATTAAGTAAACCAAGCTTGACAAAGCAGCCAACTCACGATGGATGATTCCAGTTTTAGGACATAAGTGAACTTACTACATAGGGAACATTACAAACAATATTAAAATGTTACAGAGACTTTAAAAAGTTTATATTTTTTCCCTAAGATTATATATAGACATGGTTCACATAATGGAAACCTGTACATTACAGCACTCAGAGGTTTTAGCAAAGCATACATTATAGACATATTTGCCATACAGTGCAATTTTATTGTGTAAGACATGAATCATAGTGCACTTAAATCCAAGAGTCACATTCAAATATATCAAGAATACAATCCAAATACCTGGCTATTGAAGAAATACTTTTTTTTATGTAATTAAATTGTGCAAGTACAACATTTTTAGTGTAGATGGTGATAGATCTATAAGGATTCGAAGCAACAGAACTCAGGGTGTATTCGTGTAGAATAATCCACGTCTCCAAAGATATGTGCACTTTAAAAGTGAAACAAATGACAAATGTCTTGGGCAGAAAGACACAGGCAGTGTGGCACAACTTGCTTTTATTACAAATTACCAACACAGTTCATCTGTATACTCATAGATGGCTAGACAAAATGGTTCTAGAAGTCCGTAAGCTCCAGGAATTATTTTTCACGACAATGTAGTGTCTACAGTGAGCCCCACTATCTTTCACTATACAAACTATAGTTCTACAATGTAGTTCAAAAATGGTACTTTCTTAAAGGGGAATTTAGTTAAGTTCAAACTTTCTAAAACCTCATCCTACAGTTTCATAGGGTCTCTTCCCAGCCATTGGTTTCAAAGAAGAAGATGTGGTGGACACTAGATCATAAAGACTGAGTAACGGTAGTTTTATTCAAGAAAAAAAAAAAAAATCAGATAACTGATACTGTAAGAAAATTAGCATTTCGTGTTATCTGAGAATAAATATTAATGGAGAAATCAGTCTTTAAATGTTTTTTAAGATGGTGAATTACATAAAAATACTATCTGGTAATAAGTTAGCATATCAGCTCGAGAGAGGGGAAAAGATCTAACCCATGTCAAAGAATAAATTATCTATGTTATCTTGAGGTATAGCATAAACCTGTACCAGATGTACTGAATGACTTCATCCTCTGGTAAATTTCAAAGCTGCCAGAACAGGGGATCTACTATTCTAAAATTTGCCGATTTTTTTTGTCCAGGAAATAACTTCTGATAAGGGTGCTCATAACACCCTCTTAGTTTTCACTCATTAAATCTGGATATGGGTAAATACCAAAATTTTGCCTCAGGTTGGGGTCTGGTAATAAGTAACCTGATGGATGACCTGGTTAAGACTGACAATAAGGGGCGCCTGGGTGGCTCAGTCACCTGAGCATCCAACTTCAGCTCAGGTCAGGATCTCAATGCTCATGAGTTCAAAACCTGCATCAGGCTCTGTGCTGACAGCTCAGAGCCTGGAGCCTGCTTCTGATTCTATGTACCCCTCTCTCTCTACCCCTCTCCACTCATGCTCTGTCTCTCTCTCTCTCTCTCAAAACTAAATAAACATTAAAAATTTTTTTAAAAAACCTGACAATTAAAACAGCTAATCCTGGGGGCACCTGGGTGGCTCAGTTGGTGAAGCATCCAACTTCGGCTCAGGTCATGATCTTGCCAATCTTGAATTAGAGCCCCGGGTCAGGCTCTGTGCTGACAGCTCAGAGCCTGGAGACTGTTTCAGATTCTGTGTCTCCCTCTCTCTCTCTGCCCCTCCCCTGCTCGCACTCAGTCTCCCTCACTCTCTCTCAAAACTAAACAAACATTAAACAAATAATAATAATAATAAAATAGCTAATCCCCAAACCAGATTAACTACAAGAGTTACATCTTTCTTTTGTTCTTTTTCTCTTTTTTTTTTTTTTTTTTTGAGAAAGAAAGCATGAGCAGGGGAGGGGTGGAGAGAGAGGGAGACACAGAATCTGAAGCAGGTTCCAGGCTCCGAGCTGTCAGCACAGAGCCCGACGCAGGGCTCAAACTCATGAACTCATGAACCGTGAGATCATGACCTGAGCCCAAGTTGGACACTTAATGGACTGAGCCACCCAGGCGTCCCACGAGTTACATCTTTAAGCAGATTTTTTTAAATGCAGCAAAATGTTCCTTCTATTTTTCACTTTAAGAGATAACTACTGGTCAGATCTTTTCCATGACACTGATTTTTTAATGTAACATAAATAATGAGTGAATCAAAGACTAAAATATCGCTAAATTTCATCCTTTAAAATGAAAAGCAATGACATATCACCTCTTTAAATCAGGATTCAGAGTTCAAAGAAAAGCTTTTAAATTACCCATATGAGATCTGAAATGATCCTAATCTGTTGTCTTCCAAAGTTTTCCCCAAAATCACTTTGAACTCTTGCTTCAAAGCCTAATTTTCCTTAGAAGTAACATCCATTTATAAGTGTTTTAATCCTGCTAAATTTTATAATTTCTGCTTTTGTTCCCATTTAATAAAAACAGAATGAAAAATTCTGATCAATTACTGAAAAGTCTTACCACCCAAAAAGTTTCAAAGTCTTAACAACCCACTATGTTCTTCTGATTTCTACAAAAATTGTTAATTTAAAATCTAAGGATCCTTGTATTGCTGACAGAGGACTTTAGTAATCTTTTGTATTTTTAGAATATTCTTTGTAGGACCTTCATTTGCATCCCAAAAATGTAAGCCAGGCTTTACTATGCATTCATTTATAGTATGCTTAATATACATAAACTTGATTATATCTCACTTGATTATTATTGGCTCCTGTGGGGCAATTTGTTTGCTAATTCTGCCACCACTCTCTTTATTAAAGGTTTTTTTTTTTTTTTATGTTATTTTTGAGAGAGAGAGAGAGAGAGCGCACGCGCGAGCAGGGGAGTGGCAGAGAGAGAGGGAGACAGAATCTGCAGCAGGCTCCAGGCTCTGAGCTGTCAGCACAAAGCCTGATGCAGGGCTTGAACTCATGAACCACAAGATCATGACCTGAGCCAAAGTAGGACACTTACCTAGTGAGCCACCCAGGAACCCCTTCATTAAAGTTTTTAAAGCCACGTTTATCAAAGGTGATTCTCCAAACTTAATGTTTAGTAAGTATTTTCTCATGAGTATATCCACTGTATATATTCTTCTCATGCAAGGGATGAGTAACTTCATAGTATTACTAAAACCCCTCTTTAAATTATATTGATAATGTACTTTTGACATGGTTCTTGAGTTTGGGAAAATCCTAATATTTGCATTAGATGTCCCCTTTGAAAATGGATACCAAAGTTTGTTTTTATGACCTATAAACGGAACTGAAGGTTACAACCCTTAATTATAAATTAGTACTAAAATGCAAACTTGTCCAAACAGCTTAAGATTGTTGTCTCAATAAGAAAAAAGAAAAAAAAAAGAAATTGAAACACTATTCTATTATTGGACTCTGGCTCACAAATAAAACGTTCATCAGGAAGACAGGTATAAATCGATGGCATACAATTTCTCCATGATCAAGCCTAATAAAAACTTCCACCCACAGAAGCCCTATGGCCAATCAATATCATCAGTGGCAGTCACTTCTAAAGAATCACTTAAAAAAGAAAACTCTCTAAATGTTTTCCCTTATGGATTTGTTAGCTGAGAAGAAAAAGGCTCCTTCATATCTACTCTTGAGACAAAAATAGGAGAAAACAAAAAGGTCAGCTGCATGAACAACTGCAGAGAGCAATTTTGAGGGGTGATAAAAAAGCCAGGATATTTCCTCTTTTAAAGTATTAATATAAACATTTTGTACAATACAGAGATACTGAGAGCATGATTTCCTTTGCTCCTTGCCTTAGCCTTTTTGTGAGAGCTTTCATGCCTGGAGACTCATAACTATAGCCAAGAAAATAAGAGAATAAATATGGGATTGGAGGAGAAGGCAGGCAAATATACCAAAAGAGAGTTCTGATACGCATGGTTTTCCAAGCCTTTTGCTACAAGTCTGAGAAAACAGAAAAAAAAGATGAAGCTTGGGCAACTGGAGATAGAAAGTATTTTGCTACTTTCTAAGGCTTCTGAATGTGGCCATAGATGATGCTAGAGGTGATTTTTTAAAATTATATTTTTAGCTTAATACACAGCTCTAAAGCAGGGTTCAGTTTTGGTGTGCTTTACACTGAAATGGTTATATACAGATGGGGTGGAAATAGTATTAAACATTTTTCTTCAACTATCCTTTTAATGGAAAACTAGAATTCATAGTATTTGTTAAAATGAACAGTGTCACAAAACAAACGTATATAGAAAGAACTGAACCACAGACTTTAAGAGTAGCAGGCATGAACTAGCATAGCATACGGTCATAACATTGAAACATTTCAATCTGTTTCTGAAGTTTAAAACATAGCTTTGTCATGTTCATAAACTTTCACCTCCACTTCAAGTAGATTTGCCTAACATATAATGGACAAATCAGCAGAATCCAGATAAATGTTCAAAAGGCTCAAGCCAACATGAAAGGTTTTTTTTTTTTATTTTTTAATTTATTTTTGGGACAGAGAGAGACAGAGCATGAACAGGGGAGGGGCAGAGAGAGAGGGAGACACAGAATCGGAAACAGGCTCCAGGCTCTGAGTCATCAGCCCAGAGCCTGACGCGGGGCTCGAACTCACGGACCGCGAGATCGTGACCTGGCTGAAGTCGGATGCTTAACCGACTGCGCCACCCAGGCGCCCCAAAAGTTTTAAGCTTAGTATTAGTAAACTCTCAGAATACTTAAAAATAAGACACAATAAAACTTAACAAACACAGATACATAAACCAGTGCAATAAGAATTTCAGACAAGGGCAGTGCATCTCTGGTTTAAGGAAACTGTATTTGTAGCTTAATTATAACAAATTAACATCTACCCTAAATGATGGTTTAATACGATATCCAGCATTTGATATGCACTTTATTATGTATTCTCAAAAACCTGAAAAATCAATTCAACAGTAACAATACCATATCAGTAACAAACTCCTACTTTGTTTCTATATTGCACATACTTTTACGGTCTACTGTTAAAATTTACTTCTTAACGTAAATATCAGAGGATTAAACCTATAACCCTTGCAAAAATAATTTACCTTGAATAAATATTCAGATTTTCCTTTCTTGACAAACCAGAATGAGAATGAATTCAGCTTTGTTAATCCAAAGCTATTTTAAAGAGAAGGGCAAAGGTACTGGAAATGGCATGTTAATCACAAAATTCTTGGTTTTTCAACCATTTCAGTTTTGAAAAATATTTCTATATTTGGAGTGTTTAAAAGTCTAATCTTTTTTAAAACTACCAAATATTTCCTAAAGAGATTAATCATATTCTTGACCGGTCTAGAGCAGTGTTTGGAAAGTAGACACAGAAGAATAAATGGCATATAACGCAAATGGCATTAAATAGGTCACCTGTTTCACATAAAATAAAATGACTAGCACCTCCTTTCTGCTCCCAAAGTAAAGAGGCCTAACAGGCCACATGAAACATGAGTAATTACAGTATATTTCACTCATAAAGTATTGAGAAATCCACTACATTTAGAGGGTTCTCACATCTAAAGCCTTAAGTTTAAGGCTACTGTGTAAAAGTGAACTGAAGGGCCAAAGGAAAGAGAGGTGGATACAGGTCCAGGAAGGTCCTTACGTAGGTCGTAGGGAGATCTTTCACGGACTCTCCTGCATCTCGTCCTCAGTTTCCAGTTCTGCCAACTGCCTCCTAAGGATATTTACTTTTGCTTGTAATTCCTTGTTATATTCAATGATGTTAACCATTTCTTCATACGCTTCATCCAGATACTTGGAGGATCTGTTCCAACGTAGGAAAATACCTATTGAATTCCAGAAAAGGAAGACAGAAGGGAAAAAGATACACATGGTGAATTAACACTGACATTATTCCATGCATTATACATTCTTTTCTCTTTACTTTTCTTCTTCTTCTTTTTTTTTTTTTTTACAGTTCACATCTATTTTACTATACTCTGAAATAAGCAGGAATATTGGCGTACTGAAAGAGTATACCTAAATACACTATTTAAAACATCACTATTTCTATGTACATAATCATTCATTCTTCAACCCCCCCATAAAATTATGATTTTACAATACCATTTTCTGACATATTCAGGAAAATAAGCGATAATTTACAATGCCATAAACTTTACAGTTTCACAACATAAATTTTTTATTCAATTATAGAACTTTACTCAGACCTGTAGGACCTCATACATGTATAAAATCGCTTTCACTGGGAAAATGACGGTTTCGGTAACAGCAAAACTACACACACTGTTATTTAAAAACCTAAACTTCCCAACAAACAAAAGTTCAGGATCAGATGGTTTCAGAGGTAAATTCTACCAAACATTTAAAGAAGTGTTAATACTTATTTTCTCAAACCATTCCAAAAACTTGAAAGAAAGGAATGCTTCCAAACTCATTCTATGAGGCCAGCATTACCCTTGATACCAAAACCAAACACAACACAAAAAAAGAAAATTATAGGTCAATAACCCTGATGAACATAGATGCAAAAATCCTGAATGAAATTTTAGCAAACTGAATTCAACAATACATTAAAAGCATCTTATGCCACAATCAAGTGGGATTTATTCCAGCGATGCCAGGATGGTTCAATATCCAGAAATCAATCAACATAATATGGCACATTAACAAATAGGATAAAAATAATGATCATCTCAACAGATGCAGACAAAGCATTTTATTAAATTCAACATCCATTTATGATAACTCACAACAAAGTGGATATAGAGGCCATAAATGACAAACCAACAGCTAACACCATATACAACAGGGAAACGTTGAAAGCTTTTCCTCTAGCTCACAGACAAGGGGGCTTACCACTTCAACACAATATTGGAGATCCTAGCCAGAGAAATCGGACAAGTAAAAGAAAAGGCTTCCAAACAGGAAAAGAAGTAATAAAACTGCCACTATTTGCAGATGACCTGATACTATATATAAAAAACCCTAAAGACTCCACCAAAAAAACTATTAAAACTAATAAATTCAGTAAAGTTAAAGGATATAAAATTAACACATAAATCTGCATTTTTGTATACTAAGAATGAACTATCAGAAATTAAGAAAACAATTCCATTTATAGTTGCATTAAAAAAAGTACCTAGGGATAGGAGGAGGATCTTGCACTGAGGAGGTTAAAGACCTGTACTCTGAAAACTGTAAGACATTCATGAAATAAAATGAAGAAAACGCAAATAAATAGAAGGACATACCATGTTCATGGATTGAAGAATATTGTCAAAATGTCTATACTACCCAAAGCAATTTACAAATTCAATACAATCCCTATCAAAAGGCATTCTTCACAGACATGAAACAATCCTAAAATTTATATGGAACCACAAAAGACTCCAAATAGCCAAAGAAATCTTGAGAAAAGAACAAAGCTGGAGGTATCATCCTCCCTGATTCCAACCTATACTACACAAAGCTACGGTAATCAGAACAGTAGGCTAACAACACAAAAACAGATACACAGATCTATATAGATCAGAATAGAGTCCAGAGGGGTGCCTGGGTGGCTCAGTTGGTTGGGCATCTGACTTCAGCTCAGGTCATGATCTCACTGTGAGTTTGAGCCCCACGTCGGGCTCTGTGCTGACTGCTCGGAGCATGCTTCAGATTCTGTGTCTCTCTGCCCCTCCCCCCCACTCGTGCTCTGTCTCTCTCTCACTCTCTCAAAAATAAATAAACATTAAAAAAATTAAAAAAAAAAAGTCTAGATATAAGCCCACACTTAGATGGTCAATTAATCTTGAACAAAGGAGGCAAGAATATACAATGGGGAAAAGACAGTCTCTTCAATAAATGATTGATGCTGGGAAAACTGGACAACTACGTGCAAAACGATACTGGACCACTTTCTTACATCATATACAAAAATAAACTCAAAATGAACTAAAGATTTAAATGTAAGAACAGAACCCATAAAACTCCTGAAAGAAAGCATAGGCAGTATGCTCTTTGACGTCAGTTTTAGCAATAACTTTTTGAATATGTCTCCTCAGGCAAAGGCTAACAAAGCAAAAATGAACAATAGGACTACATCAGACTAAAAAGCTTTTGCACAGTAAAGGGAAGCATCAACAAAACACAAACTAATGAATGGGAGAAGATATTTGCAAATGATAGAAATGATAAGGGGTTAACGTCCAAAAGAAATAACAGAATCCTATAACTCAAAAAAAACAAACAAACAAAAAAAAAAACAATCTAATTAAAAAACTGGCAGACAACTTGAATAGATATTTCTCCAAAGAAGGCATACAGATGGGCCAAGAGACACACAAGAAAATGCTTAACATCGCTAATTATCAGGGTGAAATGCAAATCAAAACCACAATCAGAAATCAGCTCACACTTGTCAGAATGGCTATTATCAAAAAGACAAGAAATAACAACTGTTGGCAAGGATGCAGAGAAAAAGGAACCTTCATGCACTGCAAGTGAAAATGCAAAATTGTATAGCCACTATGGAAAACAGTATGGAGGTTCCTCAAAAAATTAAAAATTGAACTACCATATGACCTAGCATTTCCACTTCTAGGTATTTATCCAAAGAAAATGCACACACAAATCAAACAGATATATGCATCCCTTATGTTCACTGCAGCATTATTTACAATAGCCAAGATATGGAAGCCACCTAAGTGTCCATCGATAGATGAATGAATAGAGAAGATGTTGTATACATACACAATGGAATATTACCCAGCCATAAAAATGAATGACATCTTGCTATTTGCAACAACACAGATGGACTTGGAGGGTATTATGCCAGGTGAAATAAGTCAAGTAGAGAATGATAAATACCATAGAATTTCATTTATTTATGGAATCTAAAAAACAGAAACAAAACAAACAAAATAAAACAGAAACAGACTCCCAGATACAGAGAACGGTCTGATGATTGCCAGAGGGGAGGGAGGTGGGGCGACGGACAAAACAGGGGAAGGGGATTAAAAGGCACAAACTTCTAGGTATAAATAAGACAGGGATGCAACGTATAGCAGAGGAAACATAGTTAATAATAGTGTAATGCCTTTGATGACAGGTTGTAGCTAGACTTATTGTGGTTATCACTTTGTAACATACATAATGTTGAATCACTGTGTTGTATACCTGAAATTAATATATGTCAACTACACTCCAATTAAAGAAAAGGATAGAAAAAATAATGCTCTGCCTGCCTGTCTCTTAAGAGGTGGTCTTCCAATTCTACAGGCAAGTCTTCTTTCCCCCATTAATAATTATCCTTTTATTATAGACTAAAAGGAGACATTTTCTCCTCTGTATAGATCTACGTTAACTATATCAGCCCAACATAATGGCTTAAAGATAGTCAAATAAGGAGGTACAGAAACTTTCCAGGCAGCAACATGTCAGTAGCTGGTAAGTTCACAAAGGTTTTATGTTTCTTTAAAACACTTTTTACAAACCAAACTGCCAGGGCCTTAAATCCTGTATGTCCAAATGCTACTCTTTATCAGAAAGGGAAAATAGAAACATAGCTTAAAAACTATCTCCTTTGTTGATTTTTCTGTTATATGAACCTGTATTTAAAATCCTGTTCTTCAACCCAGGAATTACCTTAAATTAATGGTTAACTATGATGTAAATATAAACAGGAGAGAGACATTTTAAGGTCAAAGAGTAGTTTCATTATACAATCCAAATACCTACTGTGGGAAGATTTTCCCTAACAAAATTTCTTCCAGTTCTAAGCTGAGGCACTAAACACATATGGAAACTCTGTTCTTTATGGAGCGGTAGGAATTTATTCATGTAACAACAAAGATTTCCTCCAGTCTCTTAATTTCTAAACTCTCAATGAGGTTTACTCATTGTAACTAGTAAACAAGTTAAACTGTCCTTCAGGCCATTCAATTCCAAAATGTGGCTTTTCTCCCAAGTAGCTAGTCTCTCACTTCAGTTATTAAACATGACAGTGGCTTCTAGGCAAATTGTCCCAGAAATCTTTAACAAAGAAATCACTTTATCCTGCACCTGTGACTATCTACAACAACCAAGAAAGTAAGCAAAGAGAAGTTCTGAACAGCCCAAAATTCCCAAAGCACCAAAGCTCAGGCTCAGAGAATCTGCAGACTATCTGAGGATACTTTCCCCACAATTCTAACTTGGGGACACCTCAACAGATAAGATTAGAAGCATAAATTGAGGAGGAAGGAAGCAGCTAATGACAGATATGCCAAGAGGAATAAGACCTGAGCGCTGACATTCAAAGAAGTGACAGAAACAGACTCAGTCCCAAACTGAGAGAGCAAAATGATCTGAGGCCTTTTTGCACACAAAAGGCAGTTTCCCACACATGGATTTGCCCTGTGGGCATAACATATGAAAATGTGGTATAGTTAACTGACATGTATGGTAATTCAGTTCAATTACCAAACAGCTACCATTCCTCTGTGTAGGCTCTGTGCTGTTTAATACAAAGATGAATAAAGATGCACTACTACCTTCAAGATGATTAAAAAGAAATGGTATTTTATAGTCTTTGTTTAATGGATAGCTAATATAGTCTAGATAGATTTTGGTTATATTTTTAAGAAGCAGCTTTAGTATTTTATAGAACCTTACTAGAATGACTAGCTAATTAACCCTTCAACAGAAGAACCTATCCTAATGGCTGCTTAATAAATGAAATAGAAACCATCTCCTTGGAGCTTATAATTTATTCCTGTCCCAGCTACCTACCAACTCTCTCAGACAAAAAATAACGTACTTTCCCTCATTACCCATCAGACTGGCCACTACCAAAGCGGGGAGAAAACCAAAAATATAGGAAGTGGTGGCAAGGATGTAGAGATACTGGAACGCTTGTGCACTGTTGGTGGAATGTAAAACGGTACAGCTGTTATGGAAAACAGTACAGAGGTTCCTTAAAAAATTAAACATAGAATTCTCATATGATCCAGCAATTCCACTTCTGGGTACACACCCAAAAGAATCAAAAGCAGGATCTTGAAGAGGTATTTGTGCACCTATGTGCCAAAAGATGAAAGCAAGCCAGCTGCCCATCAAAGTATGAACGGGTAAGCAAAATGTGGTCTACATACACAATGGAAAACTATTCAACCTTAGAAAGAAGGAAGTCCTCTCATATGCTACAACATGGATAAATCTGAGGACATGATGTGAAGGGAAGGAAGTCAATCACAAAAAAACAAATACTGTATGATCCCACTCATATGGGGTACCTGGAGTGGTCAAACTCAACACAGAAAGCAGAATGGTAGTTAACCAGGGGCTGCAGAGTGGAACAATGGGAAGTTGTTTAGTGAGTAGAGAGTTTCAGATTTACAAGATGGAAAGTTCTGGAGACCTGTTTCACAACAGTATAAATATACTTGGCAAGACTGAATTGTATACCTAAACATGGTTAAGTTGGTAAATTTGTAATCACAATTAAAAATAGAAATGTATCTTTCTATCTGGGGAAAATAACCAACATAAACAGCAGTACCCATTGAATTATCACCGTTAATGTCTGAAATGGGGACTGAACAAAAAAAGTGTGACCAGATCATGGATATGAAAGAGAGAACCATTCCCCACATTGAGAAAAAACAGCAATAACACACAGGTTTGAGGGTCAGGTCCACCACCTACCATCTTCAAATACAAACAACAGCATGTTCACAGAGGATCCTTGGCTACTGAAAACAAATTTACAAAGGATGCACAGCTTACCTTCCCATAGCTGAAGACTCTGCGGAGCAACTGAAGGCCAGATGACGAGATTGTTGGCTTCAAAGAGAGGATTGGTGAATTTACTCAGTTCACTGGGCCGATTGACCCAGGACCACAGAGACATCGTTTTCTGCTGCAGCTTTAACTTACATCTGATTAAGGAAGAAAACTGCCATTAAAGCAGTTAAATTATAACCACCACTATTAAATGCTCCTAATAGGACAAGTGCTTCTCTACGTGTGTTAGAAGGCAGAACACAGGACTTTTAACAGAGGAATAAAATGTTGCAAAATAAAAATATTTGTGGGATGCCTGGGTGGCTCAGTCCATTGAGTGGCTGATTCGGCTCAAGTCATGATCTCGAGGTTTTGTGGGTTCGAGTCCTGTGCCGGGCTCTGTGTTGGCATCAGAGCCTGCTTGGGATTCTCTCACCCCCTCTCTCTCTCTCTCTCTCTCTCTCTCTCTCACTGTGCCCCTCCCCCACTTGTGCTGTCTCTGTGTCTCTCAAATAAGTAAATAAACTTTAAAATAAAAATATTTGTCAGAAAGTTCAACCAACATTACAACTCTCAATAACAACAAAACTATTCCACAGGCTCTCAAAGCCAGCCAAAAGGATAAAACCAGAATCTGGTCATGTCAGGTATGGTGTTAAGCAGAACATTACTATACCCAAAAGCCCTTTATTGCATCTGGCATTGTGTTTTAATTTAAAATAGCTAAATATAAAACTAACTCTCCTTTTTGTTTTGACAAGTCTAGAATACAAAGAACAGATTACAGACATACTACAAACGGAGGTTGAGTCAGATCTCAAAAGTTAAAAATTTTAGACACTGAGATTTTAGGACAAATAAATTACATGTACATAAAATATACATGGACTGTCAAAGATTAAAAATAAAGATGTCTTGTGTAAATACAAATACAGATTTAATCTACATTTATATACAATGAACAGCTTCATAATAACCCTGAAGTTCTGTAACACTCTTTTATCACAGAATAAACTCACAGGGATGGAAAATAAACTGGTACATTTTTTGAAAAATAAATTTTAATAACAACTGGAAGATAATTTGTGGTCAAAACCTTACATTAAGTGAAAAGATAGTACATTCAATTTTCACAGGATCCTATTGAAGTTTTACTATAAGATTGGTTTTGTCTCTGAAACTACTTGGTCATTTACAAGGTTCACACAAGTTAATTATGTGCATCCTTTTTATGCCAGCAATAAAAACAATCCACATAATCCCAGAACCCATGTGCTGGAACTTAACTGCTAGGATAGCAAGTCCCGTACTATGTCCCCCAGAACCAGGCATGGCGAGAATAGGAAACCACTGCACCAATTGCTCCTGCAGAAAGTGGTGTGGCCTGCCCCCCAGCCCTAACCAATCACTGAACTTTTTCCACCTGGGCCCACCCCATACAGCTTTAGAATCCTTCTCAATCAGCCCTACTGGTAGAATCTACCAAATGGCAATCAGAATGTGAGATAAAATGCATTTGTGACCCCTTTATTAAAAGCTAGTTCTGAAGGATGTTAGTAAGTATAATTCCAAAAAGAAATCCATAGTCAAACGTATAACTTAATTTAAATGCTGAATTAAAGGGGCACCCAGGTGATTCAGTCGTTTAAGTGGTTAAGCATCCCACTGGATCTGGCTAACTCAGGTCATGATCTCACGGTTCAATGGACTGAACCCCATGTGGGGCTATGCACCGGCAGTGTGGAGCCTGCTGGGGATTCTCTTTCCTCTCCCTTAAAATAGGTAAACTTTAGGGGCGCCTGGGTGGCTTGGTCGGTTAAGCGTCCGACTTCGGCTCAGGTCACGATCTCGCGGTCGGTGGGTTCGAGCCCCGCGTCGGGCTCTGTGCTGACAGCTCAGAGCCTGGAGCCTGTTTCAGATTCTGTGTCTCCCTCTCTCTGTGACCCTCCCCCGTTCTTGCTCTGTCTCTCTCGGTCTCAAAAATAAATAAACGTTAAAAAAAATTTTTTTAAATAGGTAAACTTTAAAAACTAACTAAATACATGCTGAATTAAAGTTACGTACATTGCTTTATTGAAGAGTGGCTTAAAGCTTTTAATAATTATTTTGTGACTCTCTGAGAGGGGACTACATTATGCCACATTCCTCAAATTTATCTATGTAAATCATCAATTCTCTTCCTTGCCCCATCAGAGTATAGTCCAGGGCTGAGTCAAACATGTTTTAAGAAATGGCA
Source organism: Herpailurus yagouaroundi (assembly GCF_014898765.1). Classification (NCBI taxonomy): domain Eukaryota; kingdom Metazoa; phylum Chordata; class Mammalia; order Carnivora; family Felidae; genus Herpailurus; species Herpailurus yagouaroundi. Next base: position 14,343,940 of record NW_024412376.1, on the reverse strand, counting down.
GGAGAGGGGCGCCTGGGTGGCTCAGTCGGTTAAGTGTCCGACTTCAGCTCAGGTCTCTCGTGCTCTGTCTAGCTCTCAAAAATTAAAAAAATTTAAAAAAAGAAATGGTGGAAGATATTAGATTTCTAAAACATTAATGCCATAAAAAGAATTGCCTTTGTGATGATTATTGGGATGTAATTTTTAATCCCCTAAAAAACAGGCCAAAACCAAAATAAAACATCAAAGCCTTGACATACGACTTTGTTCAGTTCTTTTTTATTTTATTTTAATTATTATTTTAACTCAGCATTTTTCTAAAAAATTATTTTTTATTTCAGAGAGACTGTCAAGCAGGGGAGAGGGGCAGAGGAGGGGAGGCAGAAAGAGACAAAGGGAGAGAAAATCTTTTTTTTTTTTCAAGATTTTTTTTAATGTTTATTTATTTTTGAGACAGGGGAAGACAGAGCACGAGTGGAGGAGGGGCAGAGAGAGAGGGAGACACAGAATCCGAAGCAGGCTCCAGGCTCTGAGCTGTCAGCACAGAGCCCAATGTGGGGCTCAAACCCACAAACTGTGAGATCATGACCTGAGCCGAAGTTGATGCTTAACCAACTGAGCCACCCAGGCATTCCAAGAAAATCTTAAGCAGGCTCCATGCTGTGTGGAGCCAGATGCAGGGCTCAATCCCATGAGCCTAGGATCATGATCTGAGCTGAAATCAAGAATTGGAGGATCAACCGAGTCACCCAGGTGCCCCTGTTTTGTTCAGCATTTTGTTTGTTTCTTTTTGACAGACAGCAAGCATGCCCACACAAGTGGGGGAGGGGCAGAGGATCTGAAGCCGGCTCTGCGCTGACAGCAGCAAGCCTAATGTGCGGCTCGAACTTAACGAACCAGGAGATCATGACCTGAGCCACCCACATGCCCCTTGCTCAGCATTTAAAAAGTATTTCTGACCACGAATCCTTTTTGGTGTAATACCTTTTAACATTGCTTGCTATTAGTGTCTATCAAAGAAACTGTAAATACATTTCATTTCACATGCTGACTCCCAACTGCTAAAGGTTACCAATTCTCTTTCCTTTTTTTTAAGCATCAGGTGACAAAGAGCACAGTAAATCAGTGGTAAGCTTTGGGCTCATGTCTAAGCAGGTGACAGAAGACTGAAGGAGGAATGAATGAATGAACTGACATTTTTTTTTTTTAATTTTTTTTCAACGTTTTTATTTATTTATGGGACAGACAGAGACAGAGCATGAACGGGGGAGGGGCAGAGAGAGAGGGAGACACAGAATCGGAAACAGGTTCCAGGCTCCGAGCCATCAGCCCAGAGCCTGACGTGGGGCTCGAACTCACGGACCGTGAGATCGTGACCTGGCTGAAGTCGGACGCTTAACCGACTGCGCCACCCAGGCGCCCCTGAACTGACATTTTTAAAATGCCTATTTTGTGAAAGGCATGCTAGGAATTTTCACATGTGTGCTATCTGAACCTCCCTATAACCCAGTCTGGCAGAGATTAATTTTTGCCTTTAACATTAACAGAAATAGATTCAGAGAAGTCACATGGTTAGTAGGTGGTATGGTGGAGATTCAAACTCAAATCTCCTAACTTCAAGTCCTGAACTTTTTCCTTTTAAAGTACGTTGGAGAGAATGAGAAAGGGGCTGATGGCAGTGAAAAAGAAAAGTCCCTCAAGTTTCTCGGAGTATATTTTAAAATGTTGCCTTGGGTGTGGGACTTCTGGAATGGTAGTGAGGATCTCTGCATATCTTCTCTAAAAAGTCATGAAAACAGTGGCAAAAATGGTCAAAATTAATTACTTTTAAAACTCTGGGAATTAACAAAAGGCTTGGGACAATCTGAGGAATACTCATTCAAGAAAAACTAATGAGACTCTGAAAGAACAGCAGGATTTGTGGCATTTTAACTTGGTCAATGCCAACACCCTTTCCCCAGCTCTGCAGTAGCCTTGTAGCCACCGGAAGGGCAGGCCAAGTTTGGAGCTCCTCAAAAAATACCACCCCCAGGGGCGCCTGGGTGGCTCAGACGGTTAAGTGTCCGACTTCAGCTCAGGTCACGATCTCGCGGTCCGTGAGTTCGAGCCGTGCGTCAGGCTCTGGGCTGATGGCTCAGAGCCTGGAGCCTGCTTCGGATTCTGTGTCTCCCTCTCTCTCTGCCCCTCCCCCATTCATGCTCTGTCTCTGTCTCAAAAATAAATAAAAAACGTTAAAAAAAATTAAAAAAAAAAATACCACCCCCAGAGCACGGTCACTATTTGATGCATCTTACAGCTCCCTGGCAAAGCCTCCTTTGCAGAGTGTTGTAGTTATCTGACTTGACTCACAGTTTTCTTGGAGGGAAAAACCCTATTCCCCAGGGTGTTTGTCAAAAATAATGAGCAGAAACTAACATCACAGCTGCTTGAGGCTGCCATAACAACTGGGGCAAATAAGAGCCTGGGAAAAATCGTAAAAGTAAGATTTGGGGAATGAGATGTCCATGGGCAACAGGGGATGGGGGTGAGGTGGGGAGGGGGCTATGTGAAGCTCTGACATATTGCTGGGAATTTAAACGGGTGTGCACATGCCCAGAAAATGCTTGAGATAGCCCCAGTCTTTCTCCTCTGGCTGAACCTGGGGCCCTGTACAAGCTGAAGGCTAAAGCAGAGTTGTAAACCACCTGAGAGTTGAAGTCATGCCTAACACACACGTAGGGCCCCTCAGCAAAGGGTGAATGAGTTATTCATTCAGAGGGTGGAAGATCTAATTTCCAGATTTGCCATATTATATTATCTAAAACATCGGTTTTCCAAAAAACAAATTATAACGCACATAAAGAAACAGGAATGCATGGCCCATACTCAGGGGTAAAAAAAAAAAAAAAGGCAGTCAAAAGAAATTGTCCCTTGGATGAGGAAGGACATATTGAACTTACCAGACAAAGACTTTACATCATCTATCATAAATATGTTCAGAGCTAAAGAAAAATGCCTGAAAAGTTAAAGTATGATAACAATGCTATACCAAATAGACAATATCAGTAAAGAAGTAAAAATTATAAAGAAGAACCAAACAGAAACCCTGATTTGAAAGTATAACTGAAATGAAGAAATGACCATCGGAGGTCAACAGTAGATGTAAGCTGGAATTTGAAGATAGGTCAATTGAGATTATTAATTTCTGAGGAAAAGAAAAAAATTGAAGAAAATTTTAAAGAATCTCCAAACCCATGGAATACCACCAAATATACCAACATGTGCATAATGGGAGTTCCAGAAGGAGAAGAGAAAAAGGGAGAACAAACGTTTGGAAAATAATGTCTAAAAACTTCTCAGGGAGCCTGGGTGGCTCATCCGATTTTGGCTCAGGTCATGATCTTGCTGTTCATGAGTTCGAGCTCTGCATCAGGCTCTGTACTGACAGTTTGGAGCCTGAAGCCTGCTTCGGATTCTGTGTCTCCCTTGTCTCTCTGCCTTGCCCCTGCTCGTATTCTGTCTCTCTCACTCTCTCTCTCTCTCTCTCAAAAATAAATAAACGTTAAAAAAAAATTAAAAATGTCTCAAGTGTGATGAAAACATTATCTACATACCCTAAAAGATCAAGGAACTCCAAGTGGGATAAATTCAAAGTGTTCCACACTAGGACACATCAACGTCAAACTGTCAAAAGCCAAAGAAAAAGAGAATTGTAAAAGCAGAGAAAAATGATCCATTATGTACAAGGGACCCTCAATGAAAATAGTGGCTGACTTATCAGAAACCACGAGGCCAGAAAGCAGGTATGGCATGTTCAAAGTGCTGCAAGATAAAGACTATTACTTCAAAAATGAAGAGTGATGCCAGAAAAAATGGCAGAGTAGGCAGCTCCAATGCCCATCCCTCCACAGGAACATTGAAAATGCAAGCAGAAACTGTTAAAACCTACTTTGTCAGGAGCGCCTGGGTGGCTCAGTTGGTTAAGCATCCAACTTCGGCTCAGGTCAAGATCTCACGGTTTGTGGGTTCAAGCCCTGCATTGGGCTCTGTGCTGACAGCTCAGAGCCTAGAGCCTGCTTTGGATTCTGTTTCCCTCTCTCTCTGCCCCTCCCTGGCTCACACTCTGTCTACCTCTCTCTCAAAAATAAACATTAAAAAAAAAAAATAAAAAAAAAAACACCCTACTTTGTCAGACTTCTCAGAAATAGTCCAAAGTTTATAGCACACAAGCAAATGAAGAATCAAGAGGAAAAGGGGACTTAAAAACAATCACAAAGCTTTATGGCATTTTTATTTGCTCTTGCCTCACCCATTTCCTAGCTCCTGGAGGTCTTGAAGAGGCAGCCCATGTTCTCAGTATGGGACCCTGGTCCCAGCTCCAGAGGGAACACAGCAGTCCTTATTCACAAAGAATTGTGTCTCTCTGTTCTAACTTATCCAAGGGTTCGGACTTGTCTTTGTCATGTCTAACTTGGAAATCACCGTGGGCAGAAAGGTGATGGGCATTCTTAGAAAACATAAGATGAGCGGGCAACCTGCAGTCTTCTAGGGGAAAAGATGATGGGTGAAGGAAACACCAGAGCACCAAAAGCCTAGGGAATAAGATTCTTTGGAAAACCAGAGTATTCAAAGGTGCCCATGTATACTGAGGAATTCAGAAAGCCACATGCATGCCCAATTCAGGAAACCTGCTCAGAAAGGGCCGAAGAAGGTCCCAAGATTCGGGTTCTGGCTGATCTCAAGGCTCAGTGAGAGCCGGAAGTGAAGGCTGAAGCTTAAGCACTGAAGAAATATTCCAGCACAAAGCCCATCTGCAAAGACTGCAAAAGGATTTTTCCTTTGTCTTGAGTGGTTTTCCCTTTCTCTTTTCCCTCCCTCTTTTCATCTCTCTCTTTTGGTTCCTGGCACTCAAGAAAATTGCTGTCAAACACTAGATGAACACAAACTAAAAGAACAGATACTTCAGAAACCACACATGAAAAAAAATATATACGCTTTACAATATAGTTTAGAAAATGACTAAATAAAGCGATGAATCACGTGAAATCTACCCCCAAAACCAAGAGCACACTGTGTTAGCTACCTTGACAGCAAATTATATTTTAAAAAACCCAGAAATGACCAAATAAATAGCTACAGCCCACAGCAAGCAATAAATACAAATGCTGAGGAGTGGGAAGAATCTGATTTCCAGAGAGCCACATTATAATATTTTAAATGTCCAGATTTAAAATTACAAATAACGCAAAAAGAAACCCTAGAAAGTATGGCCCATTCATAGGAAAAAATTAACAGAAACTGTTCCTGAGAAAGCACAGACTTGGGTTTTACTAGATTTTAAACCAACTGTCTGAAATATGCTCAAAGAGCTAAACAAAACAAAACAAAAAAACTAAGGACAAAGAACTAAAGGAAACCAGGAGAACAAGGTCTCAAAACCTAGACTATATCAATAGACAAAATTATAAAATAGTACCAAACAGAAATTCTGAGACTGAAAAGTATAATATCTGAAATTAAAAAAAAACAAAAAACGCACTAGATGGGTTTTAATTACAGATTTGAGCAGGCACAGGTATAAACAAATTTGATGACAGGTCAACAAAAATTCCCCACTCTGAGAAGAACAAAAAAAAGAATAAAGAAAAATGAACAGAGCCTAAGCAATATACCAACATACGCATAATGGGAGTCCCAGAGACAGAAGAGAGAAAGGGAACAAAAGAATATATAAAGAATTCATGGCCAATTTGTCATTTATACCTCAACACAAATGGGGAAAAAACACAAACACAAAAAGAACCACACACACACATGCAAATATTAAGGACTGAAAACTCCCCAAACTTGATAAGAGACACAAATCTACATATTTAAGAAGCTCGACAGGCTCCAAGAAGGATAAAAGCAACTCACTGCCCATACTGAGACACACCATAATCAAATTGTCAAAGCCAGACAGAGAATCTTGAAAGCAGCAAGAGAAAAGCAACTTCTCAAATACAGGGATCCTACATGATCCCTCCAGAACAGGTTTCTCATCAGAAACCATGGAGGTCAGAAGGGAGGGCAATAACATTTTTAAAGTGCTAAAAGAAAACCAAACTACCTATGAAGAATTCCACATCTGGCAATAAAATAAAAATAAAAACTGAGGGAGATCATTGCTAGAAGACCTGCTTTGCAAGAAAAATGCAAAAAGGAATCCTTCAAGCTAAAATGAAAGGACACTAGACAGTAACTCCAAGTCATGTGAACATACAACTCGGCAAAGATAATTACATAGGAAAGAATAAAAGTTATTATTGCATTTTTGATTTGTAACTCCTCTTTTTATTTCCTACATAATTTAAAAGACAAATGGATAAAAATAATAATAAATCCATGTTAATGGGCATATATAAGAATATAACTTGGGATAACAACACATAGAGGAGTGGAGCTATAGAAGAGCAAAGTTTTGTATGCCATATGCTTACTGAAGCTAAGTTTGTAGTCAAGTAGATTGTTATAAATTTAGGATGTTAACTGAAATCCACCTGGTAACCAGTAAAAAAAAAAACCCCAAAAAACTGTTTTAATATACACAAAAGGAAACAAGAAGGGAATCACAATAGTATACTATAAGGTATCAATTAAACACAAAGGAAGGCAAGTAATGGAGGAGATGAAGAACAAAAGAGTATAAAATAAACAGAACACAAATATCAAACTGGCAGAAATAGCCATTCCTTTTCAGTAATCACCTTAAATATAAATGAAGTAAATTCTCCAATCAAGATGCAGAGATTGGCAGAATGGATTTTAAAACATGATCCAACTATATATTGTCTACAAAAGACACAAACAGACTGAAAGTAAAAGGAAGAAAAAAGATTTTTCATACAAATAGTAACCTAGAGAGAGCTAAGGAGGACAAATTACATCAGATGAAATAAACTTAAGGACAAAAACTCTTACAAGAGACAAAGCAGGACATTATAAACTGGAAAAAGAGTCAATCCATGAAGAAGATAAAATAATTACAAACATATAATTTATGGCACTTTGCACCAGAGCCACAAAATATATGAAGCAAAAACTGATGTAATGGAAGAGAGAAATAGATAATTCTACAATATAGTTGAGGACTTCAATATCCCACTTTTGATAATGTATAGAACTAGACAGAAGATCAATAAGGAAATAACAGGATTTGAATAAAATGTGAAACAAATATATAATACTCTGCTCAACAATATCAGAGTACACATTTTTCTCAAGTGTACATAAAACATTCTTCAGGATATATCATATGTTAGTCCACAAAATAAATCTCAATAAATTTTAAAAGTTTAAAAGCCAGCTAAGTATCTTCTCCAACAGCATGAAATTAGAAATCAATAACATAAGAAAAAATGGAAAATTCATAAACATGTGGTATTATATAAAGCAATTTTAAACAACCAATGGGTTAAAGAAGAAATCACAAGAGAAATTAGAAAACACTTAACAGACGAATGAAAAGAAAAAAAACAACGTGCTAACACAACGTATGGGGACCCAGTGAAAAGCAGTGCTCGGACGGATATTTATAGCAGTAAAAACCTCTATTAAAAAAGAACAAATACCTCAAATCAAAAACTTAAATTTTTTTTTAGTGTCTGTTTTTTTATTTTTGAGAGAGAGAGAAAGAGACAGAGTGCAAGCGGGGAGGGGCAGACAGAGAGAGACACAGAATCCAAAGCAAGCTCCAGGCTCTGAGCTGTCAGTACAGAGCCCGACATGGGGCTCAAACACATGAACCATGAGAGCATGACCTGAGCCAAAGTTGGAGGCTTAACCAGCTGAGCCACCCAGGCGCCCCCAAAACTTTTTTTTTTTAATTTTTTTTTTTTTTAACGTTTATTTATCTTTGAGACAGAGAGAGACAGAGCATGAACAGGGGAGGGTCAGAGAGAGAGGGAGACACAGAATCTGAAACGGGCTCCAGGCTCTGAGCTGTCAGCACAGAGCCCGACGCGGGGCTCGAACTCACGGACCGCGAGATCGTGACCTGAGCCGAAGTCGGCCGCTCAACCGACTGAGCCACCCAGGCGCCCCCCCCCCAAACTTTTAAATCGATAACTTTATATCTTAAGGAACTAGAAAAATAGGGGAAACTAAACCAGTGCTAGCAGAAAGAAAAAAATGAACAGTAGAGAGTAGATGGACAAAACAGAAAATAAACAGATAATGGAGAGCATCAATGAAACCAAAAGTCAGTTCTCTGAAAAGATCAACAAAACTGTCTCTTTAGCTAGAATGACAACAGAAAAAAGAGAAAGCCTTTTGACTGTGCCCAATTGAAATTACCAGTTGATCACCTTTAAAGATCATTCTGATATGAATCTTCTAAATAAACCTATGAACTTGACAGAGTGTAGGCTGTGAAGTGAGACTGTCACTCTGGGCCTGAGGGCAGTTTCCAGGTGTAATAAAGAAAGTCTGGAGCAGGAGTAGAAGACCTGTATCCTAGCCCTACTACTGGTGACCAACTGGCTGCGTCATTTAACTTTTTGGATACCCTCCTAATCTATAAAATTGGATGGAGGGCCTCTTCCAGATATAAGATTACCATGATCTTAGATAAGGAAATTAACATTTAAAATGGTTGCCGAATTTACTCAAAGCTTTTAAATCAGTATGTAGACTAATTTTAATCTAACAGAACAAAATCTAGGACATGTTCTCACCTAGCATGTGATAGGCTCATAATAAGAACACACGTTATGTAATTTACCTATACTAATTGTAACCTCTACCATCTTACAAATAACATTAATATGGAACCAAATCCTGGTCTCTTTTAGGAGGTCACCAAAACAATTACAAACAAAATGGCCCCCATCCCATGTAAACAGTGTACTCACCTTTCACTTTCATTGTTGCCGAGAAATGTTCCAAACTGTGAGGCATATGCATGCTCAAAGAGCATGATGAGGAAATTCTCATTAAATTCAAAAGAACAAGGAAATTGACGAAGTATCTGCCACACACAGTCCAAGAAGAGAAGAAATACAGGTGACTCCCACTTCTGCTTACTATTACAATAGGCTGACTGTGCGCAGCGCTGCTGAAATGGGTGACCAGCCTAAGACAGAAGATGGAAAGGTGACAGTCATAGCCTACACTGATATCACATTACAGCACATTCTATTAACATATTTCACACAGTTACAACAAAACTTATTAAATGGAACATCATGTAATTTGGATGGCTGCTGTTTACATTAATGATTTCTTGGCTTAAAACAATTTTTAGCATCTAAGGAAAGAAACACAACTTCCAAACATGTAACAAGGCCATGTGGTTACGGCATAACCATAAGAACTGCAATTATCCTTGGTGAACGTCACAAAATAAAATCTTCTAGGTCTGTGTAATTTGTAGCAAAGTCAAAGAACGTAAGGTCTTCAAGTACAAAACAAAAGACAGCTATCACGTTTTATCTGTCCAAAGCACTGCAGATTGTTGTAAGCTACGTAAGCCTCACCACTAAATGGAAATAAATCTGGGGCTCTCACAGACAAACTTTGTAAAGTCACTCCTGATATTCAATTTTTAATTACATATGGGAAAAAAGTTAGTGTCGTGAAGAGATATTTATGAATACTTTTATATTAGAGATAAAAATTGTCCCTAGTTCCCCTCTTCTCTCAAAAAGAATTGGAGGAGTCTGACATGTACTGACTAAAGGAAATTCAAGAATCATTTGGCTCTCTGGCCCACCCAGAACCTGAGTACTGACCTTGTCCCAAATGACACCCTTCTAGGTATTTCACAAACTTGCTTTATCTTTGGATCCTTATACTACTTTACCAGACAAAGATAATGACATCAGCATTTTCTAGTGGCTAATGGTACTTCGATACTCATTAAAATGGTAATATATGAGTAAGTAAGTCACATTCATTTTATTTGTTTGCTATGCATCATGAGGAATGTGGCTGAATAGATTTTTGCCAAATATTCGGGATGGTCTGATTTGAACAGAGATACAAATCAGTTGTCAGGCAAGATAGACAAGGTATCCATAACAGCATTAACACGCAACAAACCTGAATTTTAACTAGAAGGTCCAGAAAAGATTTTTCTCCAGAGATACTTCCACTTTCAAGATAGATCTAAACATCTGTTCTCAATCACAATTATTTGGTAAGTTACACATTGTATATATATTTATAAGTTAATCTCTGACCTGGAGGTTTCAATCTATTTCATAAGAACTTTCTTTCAATTGTCATTCAGCTTTATGTGATAGCACTGCATTGTGTCCTAGGGATAATAGAGCAGCTGCGCATGGTTCCCTGACCTCAAAGGAATCACTTTATTTGGGTCTAGGAAACAAATCATGAAGACAATGGATGGATTTTATCTGTGAAGAAGGTTAAGGTCCCAAGACTTCAGGACAGCAGTGACATTTAGCTGTATCTTAAAGCATGAGAAGGATTTCACCTGGTTGGGCAAGAGGATAGAGGGGAACCAGACAAGCAAAAGGCAGAAAGCACTAAAGCACACGTCTTATAATTACAAATCCCCACATCCCTTTCCTGCTTTATGTATTTTATCTCTAGCAAAATTAAGCTCTGCAAGACAGAGACTACGTTTTACGCTCTTTGTTCTTTCCCTTGTAGGTAACAAAGTACAACCAGTGAGAGCTTGTTAAGGGAATAAAATGCCAAATGAGCAATATAAGCAAAGACGGGTACAAAATTGAGAGGCAGTAAAGATTATAAACATTTACTGAGAGGAAGACAGATTATTTGCCTCCAGAAAATTAAACATATAATGTAAACATTTTAATCAAAACTTCATACATTATGTCTGTCCTACAACTAGGATCACACCCATTATTATTAGCAGTTCCTGTGCACATCAAACAGTGTTTCTCACCTGCAGCCACTCTCTTTCTATCAGGGCCTCAAAACCACGGATGGTCCTGCTTCTCGGTTCCAAGATGATCTGGGCCAGGGAAGTAACCTGAAGTGTGGAATCAGTTCCTTCTGTTCCATGAATCAATATGGATGCCCCTTCCCTGATAGGAAAATCCAGAGTACAAATGGGATACTCCCAACATGGTCAGTCAACTCTGTTAATAATAAACATTTATGGAGTACAGTATTTCAAACTCATACATTCTGGTCTGTCCAGCAGGGTTTAGAGTCTAAGTAAGGCAAATGAAGAGAGCTTCTCTTAGGAGAAATAAATAAATAAAACTATAAGTTCCAAATTTCACATGGCAAGAACCTCTTTAACTTACAACAAATTTCACAAAACTTTTTAGTTGAATTTTTTCTCCCTTTACAAAACCCAAAAGCAGTCCTTATCATGCACAGTAAGCACTTATCTTTTCTGCCTATTAAGTTAACTAAAGCCTTTTCTCATCACACCTAGGAACACACACTTAAAGTTATTTTTCTGTATCTCTCTGACTTGATTCTATCTTTCCACCTCAGCTGACTGTAAGGATGCCTTCATAAACTGTGACATAATGAATCTAGGAAACAAGTCCTAAACCACATTTTTAGAAACATGAAAACAAGATACATAAAACAAAACATAAAACTTTCAATCTAGAAACTCAGTGGCAATGATACTATTATACCACAATATTTAGGAGGAGTCTGGTGCCCAATATTCTAAAGAGAGTGGAAGGAAACACCAAAAACTAAACTAACTACATTTTTTCCTCTCCCCTTCTACCTCTTATCTTGAAATGACAGTGAATAAAATTTCCCAGAAGAGTCTCCAGTTTGGTTACTATTAATTCTTTTCCCACATACATATATACTTTACGTAGCTATAACATAAGGTAATTTCTTACTATTTCCACTTTTATTATAAACATTTTCCCATGTTTCTATACCACCTTTAGAAGTATTATATTCATGGTTATATAATATTCTATTAGGTGATCAACTATAATTTGCTGAAATGTCTGAGAATTAGACATTTAGGTCATTGTCAATTTTTGTTACACTACAGATGACATACTTAGCTTTTTGTCTTTTGCTGGATCATTTGAGAGTTCTTAATTTGAAAATAAAGGTCCCTGGTTAGGTTAACAACCTTATTCTAAGAATGAAATCTCGTGACTGGGTAGAACGGTATGAGTAAATAGTTTAAGGCTTCTGATGTATATATTGAATCTATATATCTTAGTTATCTGTGGCGTATTTTAAATTCATTTCAATTAATTTAAGGTCTATTTTTACATTTTGAGCAGTTAATTATAAGGGCAGACTTTTATGGAGGTATAAATAATAAGCCTAATATCAGAAAAGGTAACTCAATCATGGCAAAATAAACCAAAACCTTCAACTCTTGTTAAGAATGTGGAAGTCCTTGTTTAAGGTGGCCAGCTGACTCTAAACAAAGGTGGAGATAGCAAATACTGTTCTGCACCTAGGGTTCCCCTAATCTGCGGCATCCCATTATTATGGCTGCAAATTTGGACAGCACAGTGAGAAATGTTTATTACGATTTATGGTTCATAAGAAAACAGAAGCTCTGCACTCATCATGTAAGGGGAAATCTTTTTAACTTGGGTTAAAAAGAAACAGAACCCTTAATAACAACACCTCATCTTTCTGTAGTATTGATTTGTCTGCCGTAGAACCTCTTCTTTAACTCCCATATTTCGTTAGATAAATGAGCTTTGAGCTTTGCCTAAAACAAAAAACTAGTGACAGCCTGAGAATCCAGACCAAAAATCTCTACCCATTTCTGGTGTTGTCACTAATTCACCACATGACCTTAAGCAACCCATTCTATTACCAATTTCTCACTAACCACAAAAAAGTTACATGTCTATCCCTAATTTGGAAGCACCAATAAGACAAATTACAGTTTCAAGGAAAAGTGTCATCCAACTATGTAGTGGCAATACTTACACCTACCTATTGTCTCAGAAGAATCCCCTTCTTAAAAGGGGCATTCTAAGCTTCTGCAACAACTTATACCAGTTCTCTATTCAAGTCCTCTGCTTCAAGTCTCAAGGATTAGCAACCTTCAGCTGAACGAATAAACTAAAATCACTTCATATACTTTACATCACTGCCATCGGGTTTTCTCAACTTGAGATCCTGTTATAATGGCACGTATCAAGTACTTTGTAATAAGATATCTGAGAGATTAGAAAGAATCATTTTACCGTGTAACAAAATTACATGTTTCCTCTCATTGATATTTCGAAAGTAAGAAGGCAAGCCTGGCCCTCTGAGAACAAATAAGAAAACTTCTTTTCATTCTTGTTCACAGTTTAAGCAAAGGAAAATAGGTAGATTCACAATTCAAGGATTTTATAGAAAAAAAGAGTTCCTTTAGTATTTAAAAACTTTGTGTCCTTGAAGATGTGTGCCTGTGGTTCATATCTGTTCAACAAACATTAATCACCAATTAAATGCCAGACTCTATGCACACACTTCATTGATAGCACTGAATGGCATTGACCACCTTATACAGTAATTTATGCAATGATCTCAACATAGAATAGAGACTAGACACAAACTTTTAACACAATAGATAAACACATGTCTGGATAAAAGCAAAGTCTAGTTAGCGCTGCGTGTCCCATTTCAGAATACCGAAATACACTCTACCTGTCGATACACTGAGCCGCTAGACAGGCAGTTGTAAGAATCTCTTTGATGTGAGTCAGCCAGTTAGAAGCCTCCAATTTACTGAGCCATCTGTCCATGTTATGTGTTTGGTCATTACAAGCTTCCACGAGTTTGATTAAGCTCTCCTGAAGAATGTGATACCTTTAAAAAAATAAGAAAAAGTAAAAAGAGAATAGAAAACACACTGATGAAGAGAGAAACCAACCAAAACTTCAACCTCCAATATATCCAAGAGGAAAAGTAGCTCAAAATGGTATAAAAATATTTACCTTACTACACAATAACTTGATGATTAAACACTGAAAAAATAATATGTAAACATGGCAGCAAAGATACTTAAAATGCCTGTCATGGTAAACCATTCCTCACCTGAACAGATTAAACCCAGTTTACATTGCTAAATTACCTGACTGGGGAGCGGGCGAGAACACCGCCTTTTGTAAGAAGTCACGAGGCCGCACCACTGACATCTGCAATCCTATTTCCACAGATCCAACACTGGATACCCAGTACCTTTAGCAGGGATGCCCAGGGCCAGCTCAGACCCCACTGTTTTATTAGCTCCAACTCCCACCCACCCTTCCAGAAGTCCCTATAAACCTCTAATTGTAGGCGTAAACCAGATGTAGGTGGAGGAAACAGGGTGGGAGAATAGGTGGGTGTGGGGGAAAGTGTCTAGTCTTCTGACTTAGAAAAATACACTTATCCGTGGCATATCTGTTCAGTAAGTTTGATGACCACTGATCTTACAAGGAGAGGAGCAGACCTCTGACCTTGCGGAGATGAAATTTCAGAGTTAACTTAAGAGGAAGCATGCTGGATGTAAATTTAAAAAAATAATGAATAAAATAAAAATAAATAAATATATAAAGCATTAAAAAAAAAGAGAGAGAGAGAAAGCATGCTACCTGACTAAAAGTCAGCTGTGGGCATCCAAGATAAGTTTCCTGCTTATCTTATAAAACGCGACAGGAGATCCAGCCGATTTCTGACTCTAAGTTAATGCGTAGGTTCATTTGAGAACTTGTGATTTTTGCAGCTAAGGGCTCACCCATTCTAATTCGCTTCAAATAAGAGCCTACTACTGTCTCCAGAGTCTGTTACCTCTCAATGGACTTATGAATCCGCCTCCACTGGGGATAATGGGCTTCTTGTTCAAAGCCGCCGCCTTTGGCTCTAGCTTGCTGAGCTACATTTAAAGACCGTGTGTCAATGATGTAGCCACGTTTCCCTGCCCTGAGGGTAGCATTTATCAGCTTTTCATCTTCTTTGCACCTTCTCCCATTTGTGCCAGTGAGTGGCTGACCGCTTCGCATGATTACCTAGAAGCACGATGCAGTTTAAAATTTAAGAGTAGCTGCTTTGAAAGTTTCTGAAAATAGAAATAAATTAGCTAGATTAAGAGTATCTCAAAAACAATTGTGTGGCACTTTGAAGATGAATATGATCGTAAAACAAAGAAGTATCTCCACATATTTGCAATAGTTAATAACTAAAACAAAAATAAGCCTTGCACTTTAACACAATTTTTCTTCCTACTTCTCAAAATACTTCCACATAATAAATTACAATTGCTAAAAAGATCAATTATCACAATTTGTTTAGTTAGTAAATTGTTTACTGGACATGGCCCTGTAACAGAGATAATAATAATGGCCTATGTGCCAGTAAACTTTTGCTTCAACTACATAAAGAGGGTTGGCAGGTTTAATCAAGAATTATAAAGAGATGGGGTACCTGGGTGGCTCAGTCAGTTGAGCGTCCAACTCTTGATTTTGGCTCAGGTCATGGTCCCAGGGTCATAGGATCAAGCCCTGCATCAGGCTCCATGCTCAGCATGCTCTACTTGGGATTCTCTCTCCCTCTCCCTCTCCCTCTCCCTCCCTCCCTCTCTCTCTCTCTCTCTCTCTCTCTCTCTTTCTCCCCCTCTGCCCCTCTCCCCAGCTCAAGTGTACTCTCTCTCTCTCTAAAATAATAAGAAGAAGAAGAAGAAAAAGAGGGGCGGTTGAGTGGCTCAGTAGTTTGGCGACCAACTCTTGATTTTAGCTCAGGTCATGATACAGGGTCATGGGATTAAGCCCTGCATCAGGCTCTGCGCTGAGTGTGGAGCCTGCTTGGGATTCATTCACATTCATTCTCTCTCTCCCCCCTGCCCCCAACCCCTCTCCCCTCTCATGTTCTCTCTCTCTAAAATAAAAATAAAAAAAGAAAGAACTATAAAGAGAGAAAAACTATAAAGAGAAAAGCCACCAATGGTAAAATAAAGTTTATGTACTATTTGTGTTTGGGGAATCATTTTTAATATCTTTAAAGCTGCTTGTCTATTATTTATTCTCCTGTTACCCTCTTTCACCCTGTTCAGTATTTCAGGATTTAGAAACTTATTTCCAAAGACCATCAACTATATATTTTGAAAGGTTTGATTTTGAAACCTTTCATTTTCTCAAGAAATTAATATTATACAGATCTCTTCCTTGGTGAATGGTTTAGAGTTATTTCACTTTCTCCCCATAATATATGCTGTTATCTTAACTACCTTGAAATTTATTATGATCAAGAAAGGTCATCCAGACGATGACAATGGCTAACTCCCAGACTGCACTAACCATGTAAATGGACATATAGTATATTTAATATCCCTTTTTAAAATGCTTTGTAATGAACTCTCTAACAAACAGAAATATTACTATGCAAATGGGATAGATGATCTGATGCCAAAGTAGCAAATTTTTTGGAAATTTTTTTACCCTAAATATCCATGCTTGACTTATTATCCAGGGGAAAAAAGGCAACGGAAAATGACCATAACTTATCCACTATTTTACTATTGGTTTCAAAATGAGAAGCCGAGTTTATTGACTGAGAGAAAATAAGAGGACAGAAACAGATTTAGAAAATATTTAGGAAACACACATACAGCAAGCACTATTCAATTACTGACTCCTGTGTTTACTTAAATTGTAACTAATAACGTGTCATTCTTCTCCTTTTTGAAAATAAAAATGTCTGCTCAATTTACTTTTTACAGGGAAATTTGGGTAAAAATAATTTAAAAAAAGAATTCTACCATTATTCTGGTCAGAGAAATTTATTTTTCTACCTAACAGTGTTATTTTAAGTATCAAATAAACATTAGTTCCCTTAGTACTGAGTCCTTAAGATAAACCTGCCTGTTTTTTTGTTTTTTTTTTTTAAATATTTATTTATTTTTGAGAGAGAGAGAGCAGAGGAGGCCCAGACAGAGAAGGAGACACAGAATCCAAAGCAGGCTCCAGGATCCAAGCTGTTAGCACAGAGCCTGACGTGGAGCTCAAACTCACGGACTGCGAGATCATGACCTGAGCTGAAGTCGGACGCTTAACCGACTGAGCCACCCAAGCACCCCACCTGTCTGGCCTTTCTAATTTTGAGCAGCATCATGAGAAGAATTCAAAGTCATATCCTAATCACGGAAAACACTCTACTCCTGATTCCCTAATGTTTAAAAGAAGGAAGTTCTGACAAGGGAGACTAATCACATCAATGAACAAGTACACAGAAAGTGGAACATTTCTAAGGAAAGATCTGCAAACCAAGGCATTCACAGATCAAGCAGCAATACTGTATACTTACCATTCCATTTTTCTTATGATAATAGCTGAGTACTGGGAAGCGTCCTCCATGCCGAAATGTAGCTACCTTCCGAAGAGCTTCATCATCAATGGATTTGGGCACTATGACAATTGGCGGGTAAGAAGGACAGACAGCAAATTCCTTATTGACATAGCTTAACCTCCATTCACTGGTCTGGAAAACACAAAATACTTCAAAGCTAAGCAAGTATCTCAATGTTACAAAACAATCTGAAAATTTTAGAGGACCTTAGAGATCAATTTTCATACAATGAAGAAGCCATCTCTCGGGAATTTAATATAAGGATACCCAACCCATACTTAAAGGAGTTCTATTCTTCAGAGTCCGTTTCCTACATTGCTAGGTATTCTCCATTCCTAGAAAGTGCTTCCTTCTTTTGGGCAAATGTGGCTCTGTAACTTCCTCTATTGTTTTTACGTGGCTTCAGTCCCAGTTTCCTATTTCACACGGCATCCTATTAAATATGTGAAAGACAGTTGTTTCCCCTGTAGTCGCCTATTCTCCAAGTAATATATATTTAAGCATATCCATGCTATCAAGGCCAATATCATCCCATTCATCCTTTTTTGGGGAGCATTTAACTTTATTTTTGGTATTCTTAAGTACAGCAACAGGAAGACTGTAATATTCTAGATAATGCTTAGCCAGATGATAACAATAGAGCTACTACCTACATCAAATCCCTTGTTCCCTTCTGTTATTTAAAAATGTAGAAAGACTGGTGATATCTTTCTTAAAACAATAACCACTTAATGCTAAAAAAAATTATACTTAGGAATCAATGAAATAATTTCTAACTCAATATACTGAGGACTAAGAGTATACAATATAAGATTATCAAATGACAACTTATTTTAAACATCAAAAATAAAAACCACTTGAAGACAGTAAAAAAAACTGTTTACAGTTAAAAAAATAAAGTTATGAATATGCAAATTTTGATACATTCCGATAAATCAGATTTGGCTTGACATACTGGCCAAGTGGTGCAGTACCAGGAAGATAAAATTGAAGCATATTCAACATACTATAGGAAAAGAGAATTTTTTTAAAAACCTTTTTACAAGATGCAATATATTTTTTAATTAAACCACTTACACTTTCCTATGTTATTCTCTTACCAATTTTAAAGACAGTTTCTAAAAAATTCATTAGTTAAAAAAAGAAAAAAGGAATTTACCTGTTTCCTGTTCACCTCCATCTCGTAATTCCCTTTCCCCAGAGGTAATCATTTTCAACTCATAGCTTTTTATTTCTAGCGTTTACATCCAAATTTCTTTTTTTAAATTTTTTTTAATGTTTTATTTTTGAGAGAGAGAGAGAGAGAGACAGACACACAGACAGACAGACGGAGCACATGTGGAGGAGGGGCAGAGAGAGAGGGAGACACAGAATCCAAAGCAGGCTCCAGGTTTTGAGCTGTCAGCACAGAGCCCAATGTGGGGCTCAAACCCACCAACCGTGAGGTCATGACCTGAGCCCAAGTTGGAAGCTTAACTGACTGAGCCACCCAAGCGCCCTACATCCAAATTTCTAAATAACGTGATTATACTGTTACTTCTTGAATTTCACTATTAGACATTACTTACTGATTTCCTACTCTGGAGAATGGTATGATCATCCATTGACCTGCAATGCCACTTCCGGCATATATTAAGTTCCCATACGTAGAAGGTTCGCTATTCTGTCCCACTGGTTTATTGTAGTAAGTCCCAGAGCTTTTAGAATAAACTTGATATTTAGTAGGCTAAGTCTCCTCCTCCCTCTTTGTTGTTCTCCAAGAGTACCTGAGCTTCTCTGTGCAACTTTTATCTAATTTCATGTAAAAACCCATTGTGGTTTTAGTAAGACTGCATTGATTTTATGGATTCATTTAAAGACATCTTTAAAATATTCTATCTCCCTGTCCATGAGCATAGTGTCTCTCACCTTTTTAAAGCCTACTTAATTTTTTCAACAAAGTTGTACAATTCTCTCAATAAAAGCCTTGCCTAACTTTTCTTTGATATATTCCTAGAAACCTTATATTTTTGTTGCATTTTACTTATATGTTTTTCAAAACTGTGGTTGGTATACAGAAATGCTCACAATCTCAAGACTCTTTCAGTTTCCTGTGTAGACAAACATATAAGTAACAATGACAGTCTTGCTTCTTTCATTTTAATCTTTGTATCTTTTATTTTTCCTTCTTGTCTTAATGAACCAGCAAGTAGTGGTGGTGGACAAACTTGTCTCCGTCTTGAACTTAAAGAGAATGATAAAAGACTTGCTTTTTTGTATGTTTTTGTTTTGGGTAGCTTTATCAGACTTATCAGACAGCATTTATCAGATTATATAAATGCCCTTCAAATCCAATTCCGCTAAGAGCTTTTATCATGAATAGATGTCTAATTGTATCCAATTTTTTTCTATTCTAATTTTATTACACCATATATGTAGTTTCTCTTTTCTCTCCGACTTACTTTGTGATATTCTCTTTGCCTTACGATTTAATAGCTGGACTACAACACATCTAACTAAAGATTTATTCTTTATTGTCTTGCATAGTGCTTCCTGGGACACTTTAAGAGTTTGTGGCTTTCATCAATTCTGGAGAACTCTCAACCATTACCTATTTGAATAGTGCCTTTCTCCCATTTTCTCTATTATCTTCTTGAACTCCCATTTAATGAATATTGGATCTTTTCCCTTTATCATTCATACATGTGTCTAACTTCTCTATCATTTTGCACATCTTCCTTGTTTCTCTGCTCTGCACTCTGAGCAATTACTTCAGATCTGTATTCTAGATCACTCTTTGTTTCCAATCAGGTACTTAACCTTACATTAAGTTTTTTCTCTTCTTTTTAATCAATTTTGAGATTTTATTATTTGTATGGAAAAATAAACTAGATCCATTTACAGTGCATGATTTCATGAGTCTTGACAGCTATATACACTCATGAAACCACCACCACAATCAAGATAACAAACATTTCAATCATTTCCCACAAAAATCCCATGTGTATTTTTGCAGTCCATATCCTCTCCTCCACATCTCAAACTAGGAAATCATTACTCTTTTTTCAGTCACTTGTGGTGTTCTATCTAAAAAATCTTTGCCTAATCCAAGGTCATGAAGATTTTCTCCTGTGGTTTCTTCAAGAAGTTTTATAGTTTTAGCTTTTATTCCATTCATCAATAAGTCTGCCCTTATACCAATGCCACACTCTCTTGATTATTATAACTTTACATTACGTTTTGAAATCAAATACTGTAAATCCTTTCTTTTTCACAGTTGTTTTGACTATTCTAGTAACTTTGCATATCCACATAAATTTTAGGATAATTTTGTCAATTTCTATTAAACACACCTATTGGAATTCTCATAGGAATTGCACTGAATCTATAAAGCAATCTGGAAACAACTGTGATCTTAATGAGAGGTCAGCAAACAATAGTCCACAAGCCAAATCCAGCCCACTGCCTGTTTTTATAAATAAAGTTCTATTGGAACATAGCACTACCCATTCATTGGCATGTTATCTATTGCTGTTTTCACGTTGCAACAGCAGAGTGGTGTCGTTGTAACAGAGACTGCATGACCGACAGAGCCTAAAATATTTACTTCATGGTCCACTATGTAAGTCAGCCCACTACTGATCTTAACCCTATGGTCTTCTAATCCATGAACATGGTGTATCTCTCCATTTATTTAGATATCCTTTAACTTCTCAGCAATGTTTTGTGTTTTCCAGTGTACAGAATCTGTACCTATTTTGTTAAATTTATTCCCAAGTGTTTTATTCATTTTCAGATTGCTTGTTGCCAATAATTTAGTTCGGGTATATTTATATTGTGGGTATATTTATATTGATCACCCTTACTAAACTTGCTTATGAGTATTTTATCGATTTCTGATCTTATTTTTATGACTTCATTCTTTCTAGTTACTTTGCTTTTTTTTTCCCCCTAGCCTAATTTGGTGATTTTAGACCTTTTCTTCTTTTTTTTAATCTAAGCATTTAAAGCCATAAGTTTCTCTTTAAACTTTAGCCGTATTCCACAAATTATGATGTTGCATTTTTATAATTCAGTTCAAAATATTTTCTAATCTCCCTTATGATTTCGTTTTTGACACATAGATTATTTACAAGTACTTTGTTTAATTTAGAAATATTCTGGGTATTCCTAAATACCTTAGTGTTATTGATTTCTAATTTAATTCCTTTGTGGTCAGATATTACACATTGTACAGTTTCAATTTTTCTAATACTGAAATTTACTTAATTGCCTTGCATACAGTCTCTCCTGGGTAACATACCATGTACTCTTGAATACTGTATATATTGTACAGAAGTTAGGAGTGGCATTCTATAAATATCAGATAGTGTTGTTCAGATCTTCCATGTCTTGTTTTGTTGTTGTCTAGTTGTTTTTGTTTTAGTCTAGCTGTTCTATTAATTGCTGAGAGGACAGTGTTAATAATCTCATACCATGATCACAGAACTACTCATAACTTCCATCAATGTTTGCTATATATAGTTTTATCTTCAAAATTTTATTATTATGGAATGACCCTCTTTATTTGATATTTTGTGTCTTGGAGTATTTTTTTTTAATCTGGAGTTAATGCAGCTACTTCTGCTTTTTTATCCATGGCATGTTTTCCCATTTATTTATTTTCAACCTATGTCTTCATATTCAAAATGCATCTTTTGTACATGGCTTATGTTTAGATCTTTAATTCATTTTTTTCTTTAGTTCACTCTGACAATCTTCATCTTTTGATCGGAGTGTTTAGCTCATTAATACTAAAATAGTTGTTGATATGGCTGGAATTTAGACTACTATTTATTTGTTTGTCCCTTCAGTTTCTATTGCTATTTTTTCTTTCCCACTTTCTGTTAGATTTAAATACTTTTTAGAATTGCATTTCGATGTACGTATTAACTTTTTAAATTATACCTCTTCACATTTTTTAAAAAGGGATTGTTCTAGGACAGTGGTTCTCACCCAGGGGTGATTTTGCCAAGGAATAGCATTCGTCAATGTGTGGAGACAACTATAGGTGGGGTGAAAAGAATCCCACTGGCATCTAGTGGTGCCAAAGATGCTGTCAAACATCCTACAAGGCACAGGACACATTCTCACGGCAAAGAATTATCTAGTGTAAATGTCAATAGTGCCAAAGTTCAGAAACCCTGCTCTAGGTATTACAATATATATCTTTAACTTAAATATTTGCCCACATTATATAAAATGTAAAAACCTTAAAATTGTACAAGTAGATTTACCCAAACAGCCACACCATAGCAGTCACCTTTAGTAAAAGCCACAATTTCCAAACAGAATAGATCTACATACACTATTAACATCACAGAGGCAAGCTGTAACCTTTATTCAAATAATCACGTATATGTTAAAGACATTAAAAAGGAAAAAAAAAAATAGCCTGTTGTATTTACCTAGGTATTTAGCATTTCCAATATTCTTCAATAAGTCTAAATATTCAAGTTTCCCTCTGGTATTATTTCCCTTCAGTCTGAAGAAGTTCCTTTAACATTTCTTATGGTAAAGTCTTCTTGGCAACAAATTCTTAGTTTCCTTTTAATCTGAAAATGTCTCACCTTCATTCTTGAAAGATACTTTCACCACATACAAAACTCAAGGTTGGCAGGTTTTGTTCCTTTCAGCACTTTACAGTTTTCTCTTCTGGTTGCCATGATTTCTGATCAACAGTCCACGCTCATTTAAATTGTTGTCTCTGTGTATGTAATGTGGTGTTCTTACCTGGAAGCTTTCAAGATCTCTTCACCATTGTTTTTTGATGGTTTGACTATGATGTGCCTATGCATGGTTTTCTTCAAATTTATCCTGTCTGGGGCTTGCTGAATCTTGTTGAATTTATATTCATTCATCAAATTTGGAAAGTTTTAAATATTATTTCTTTAAATATATTTTCTACCTTACTCTCTCTAGTCTCTCCTCGTTCTCCAATTACACATATGCTAGGCATTTTGATATTGTTCCACATCTCTGAGGCTCTGCTTATTTTAGTGTAACTTCTTCCCTCCCTCTTCTTTCTACTAAATAATTTCTATTGCTCTAATTTCAAGTTCATTGGTTCTAACCTCTGTCATCTCTGCTTTTTAGCTCAGCTAGTGAATTTTTAATTTCAGGTTAATATTTTCTATTTCTCTGTTGATATTATCTGTCTTTTCTTTGGTTTTAAGCATATTTTCCTTTCTGAGAAATTGGACAGTTTTAAGAGCTGCTTTTAAGTCTTTGTGTGATAATTTGAACATATGACCCATCTTGGGGTTGGTACTTGTCAACTTTTTTCTTTAGAATGGGTCATAATATCCTAGCTCAATTTTAGATTGTATCCTGGACATTGTCAATGTTATGTTGTGGAAACCCTGCATTCTATTATAGTCTTCCGAAGAGAGTTCATGGTTTTTGTTTCAGTAGGCAAATAACTTCATTAGATTTAAACTGCAAATTCTGTCACACCTGAGGTGCATGGCAGCTCAGATCTTGGTTCTGACTGATCTCAGTCTACCCCATGCAAGCAAGGTTCGAGATCAGCCCGAAGTTCAAGGCTGCACACAAAATCAAGGTTCCCCTTCTCTGGCTCTCTGGTTGCCCCAAACCGTTCACCCGGCTCCTCCCACCAGAAGAAGGTGGGCTTTCTATTGGAACGTTAGCTGTTCCACATTATCAATGCCACAACTATGCTGACCTGAGGACAAAGCCGCCCAAATAGAAATCCCACTCTGGCATTCACTGTCTCTATGTTTTGATTCCTCCAAAATAATGCTGCTTTCTGTTCAATTACCAGAGCTTTCAGATGGCAGTTTTTTGTGTTTTATTCATAGTCTGTCATCTATCTCTGCAGGAGGTCTTGTCAGATAGGAGCTACTCAATCAAAAGGAGGACCTCATCACCTTTTTATATATAATTTCTAAAGTGGTAGATTGGGGGAGTACACATATACTGTGTATGTGTACTTCAACAAAGTACCTGAAATAATTTTTCATGATACCCTAGAATAAAAAGCATGCTTAACATAGGAGGAACTCTAGAGATCACTTTGTTCAATACTTTCATTTTGTAGACATGGAATCGGAGTCCCAGAAAGTCAAGCAGCCAATAATATAACTGGGATGCAACCCACAATATCCTGATAGCTAGTTTTAGTACTAATTCAATACCACACATTTCTTTTGGACATAATAATGAAGTAGGGACTGGCTAATATTATAAAGTTTTTACATGGTTAAAAAAAAAAAACTTACTCAAAGAATATTAAGTGATAGATGTCTAACCTGGCAGAGGATTTTTAATGATACATAGAAGGCTTTCCTGTCCTTCTGCCCTATCCTGAATAAATACACATTCCTACATTCATTCACTCAACAAATATTTACTCTTCGTTGATCATATGCTAGCAATACAGTAGAAAACAAGAATGACATTGTTCCTGCCCTTGTAAAGTTAATATTCTAGCAGCTTATATTCTACGCCGTGAAAGAGAAAATAAACAATGAATAAGAAGCTGTCCACACTGTTGACTCCCTCCTATGTGAAACTTGCTCTTTTCTTGGATTTTTCCTCCATTTACCTCTTAAATGGTTCAATCCTTAGCATCCTTTTTACTTTGGATGCTCCTTAGGCAATCTCAGTTTCTCCTCATGGTTTCTACAATGTATTTGCTGGTTAGTCTCAGTTTTTCATTTTTAACACATCCCTCAAGTAAGCTCTAGACTATCTCTTGTATACATTCAATGATATGTACCATACAGGCCATTCGAATTGCCATGCCCCAAACTAAACTGAACTCATTCCCTCTACACATATTTCTTTTTCTGCCTTTCCTATCTCAGTGGTAGCATCCTTTTCACATCCAGTAAGTGGGTCACCAACGCCATTTAATTCTACTTTCTGAATCTTTCTGTGCTATATCCAACCACCTTTATATTATTACAGTAGCCTCTTAAGCAGTTTCTTGGCATTTTGCTTCAGAATTGATTTTCTGTAACACAAATTTAATTATGTCATTTTCCCTGTGCCTTGTGGATACTTTTGTCAGCACTTATTTTTATTGTACTTGATTACTTAAATAATTGCTAGACTTTGAACAAGTAGAAGGAAGGAACCATGCTTTGCTCATCTTAAATTTCCATAATCTAGTAATACCTCAAACAAGGCATTGAAGATGTTCTCATTAAATCTGTGGATTACAAAATTTGCAGGAAAATACCAGAACTTCAAACATACAAAGTGCTTAAATAATTAGCTGAGCCAAAAAGAAAATGTCTACAAGGAGAAGTACTGAATCTGAGTAAAAATTAGTATGTAAATAAAATCACAGAAACATAGGGAGGATCCCTTAGTAACACATGTGAGATGCAGGAATTTTCACTTATTTCATTAGTAACTTAATTCTCAAAAATGCTGATTCAAACTTAAGCTGCCTTAAAGTACCAGTCATAGTTCCAATCTATACCAAGTGCTATGGGTACCATATGTTTAAGAGAATAAATGACAAACTGAAGGCCCTGTTGGGAAGAGCAACCAGGACAGTGTGGGGACCTGAGGTCACTGTTACTAGAAGAAAAGTTGAGGTAAATACTGGCATTTAATCTACAGAAAAGAAAACTTCACGGGGACATAAAAGTTCTTAATTTGAGGAACAGTTCATGGTAGAGGAATAAGATAAATTGGGTAACACAAGGTAACATCAGAAACATTGGCTCTGTGTACAGGGAGACAGAGCTCAGCTGAGCATAGGAGCTGTCCCCAAATGGGGCATCATTGTGTTTTTGCGAATTCTCCCGCACTAAGAGTTCAAGCAGAGGCTAAACAACAACATCATGGTTGTTTTTTCGAACAGGAGATTTCTGCACAGAATAGGAGACTAACTTGAATGTTGAGTTGTAGAATGTAGAATTACACTGGTTCACTCACAGCACCTATCTCCAAGATAAATCACAGGCAGGTCATCTGTATGGACAGTTTTGGGTAACCAAGCAAATCATCCAGACATCTCTCTTTCTGACCACCATGTGACAGCCATTTGCCACTTAGGAAATAATTGAGGATTCCCCTAAGGTAACCATTAGGTGGCAGCTGACACAACAGAAAAGCATCATGCATTTAAGAGTGTTTACTATGCAGGCACCTGGGTGGCTCAGTCGTTTGGGCGTCCAACTTCGGTCAGGTCATGATCTCACAGCTCACGAGTTCAAGGACTGCGTCGGGCTCTGTGCTGACAGCTCAGAGCCTGGAGCCTGCTTCGGATTCTGTGTCTCCCTCTCTCTGCCCCTCCCCCACTTGTTCTCTGTCTCTTTCTCTTTCTCTCAAAGATAAATTAAAACATTAAAAAAAATTTTTTTTTAAAGAATGTTTACTATGCAGTTTGTAATGCAATAAAAACACTAAATGTAAGTGTAAATACACGTAGTTATCCACAAACTACACAAAAATGCCCCATAAATAAGAATGTGAACTTCTTGTTCCTTTGACACTTTGCTTGCCATGAACATCTTTATTCTTTAAATTACATAGCACCCTGGTCCCTACTTCTTCATCCCCATGCCCCGCCCCACCCCCACCGGGTCCATTTACATAGGTGTGATGGAAAAAGAAAGAAGTAAAATAGTGAAGAATGAGAAAGAAAACCTCGTTCTAGTAACATGGTCTTAATAACCCAAGTTCTAAAAACATAAAAATTATCCCACAGAAACAAACGTGATCTATGTTTCTCTAATGCTGTCTAAGGTACACAGTGGGTTCAACAGACTTCTTTGGGATAGCTCAGACCCTAATTACTACATATAAAATTGTATCTATGGAGACACTTTTAAAATAATCAGCAATTAATTCAAACATGTCAGGATTACCTTTATGAAGATCTTAATGTTTTATCAATGTCATTTTCGAAATTAAAAAAGTAATATTTGGAATACAGCAAATCTACTAGTGGAAAAATCACTTGAGCTACAGCATTGAAAATAAATTACGCAAATCTCTGAATGGCAGAAGTTGCATTACTAATCACTACCAGAAATTTCTTTTAGGCATAGATAAGCCAACAACACCTTATTACTTGTCAAAAGGAAGTGATCATTTTCACAGGTAAGGTGCTGGGTTATTTCTCATTACATATAGATCTCTCAGAAAAGTTAACTCACAGCTGAAGAGTAGAGTTCAAACTCTTGCTCAGGAAGGAAAGAATGCCAGCCATCTTCTATCACTTCAAACATGGGTCGGTAAAAGAAAGGGTACATCAGAGTGATAGAGTCCAAGGTAGACAGTGCCTAGGGCATAAAAAGGAAATTAAAGAAAGGAAAAGGAACATACTGCAATTTCAACACTTTCTAACTGCCAAATTGGTATTAAATACGATCAATAATGATACACACCCAATATATTTCTCCAGCATTGTACTTACCACTAGATAGTTTATTGAAGCTAATTTCCATGCTTTTAGCATCTAACAAGGTATGTATCTGGCACATAACATACACTCAGTTATCATTTGCTGAATGAACACAAGGACAAGAAAAGTGTGTACACCTATTCTAGGAGAAAAACTAAATAACTCCTTTTGACACCACTTAACAAAGCCTAATAAAAAGGTCCAAATATTTCTGGAAATCAGAAAATAAACACGTTTTGTTAGCAAACAAGGTCATGGCTCAAAATCCCAGCCATCAACTGTATCAACATATGTAAATTACATAAAATCAGTGTCTGTTTATAACCATAAATAAGGGTGTCACAGGTAAGTGGCCAGAGTCAGACTAGAGCCAAACTGCTAGACTCAAATTCCAGATCCCAGTGCAATAATGGTTAACTAATGTAACCACTCTAATGCCTCCATTTCCTCAGCTCTAAAATGGGGGGAATTAAAGTACCTATCTCATAGAGCTATTGGTAGCATTAAGAAAGATAACGTATATAACAGGCCTGTTAATAATAGTGCCTGGCATATGATAAACCCTGAAATTGATCTTGGCAATTATATGCTTCACATATCATATGCACCACATATGCTCCATCAATGTTCATGTTCTACCTCCTTAGAATGATATGCCATTTGGTCATGTGTCATATTATCTTTATGTTACAATGACCCATTCTCAACCTGCGGCATTAACTCTGTGGTCCCCAAAAGAGCCTGTGTTCATCTGGAACTCTTGAATTCTGGGTAACACCACCAAGAAAATCTGACTAAATGGGAGGAACAGACAGATGAAATATCCTCCAGGTGATGGAGGCTATTTCAACCTTCTGACAGGGGAGTTATGAAAAGCACTTCTATGGCTGCAAAAAAAGGCACCAAAATCAATTAGCATAATTCAAATTCCAGGAACTATGGAGACACTCTTCTGGAGGAGGACGGGGCCCCAACATCATGCTAGCTCCCCGAAACTCTTAGAATAAAGCTACCTCCCTCTAGGTCACAGAAGGATCAGTCTCACAAAAGAATGGGCCCAAGCCTTAGTAAAAAATAGACTGGACATGTAGTTCAGCAGCTTAACAAAAACATCCCCATCCAAAGCTATTCTTCTGTCTGTTCATAAATCATGACACCTTCCCCCCAGAGCTCATAAAATAGAAAATATGGAGAAGCAGGGCTGGATAATCCATTATCCACTTCTGTAAAGTCTTTGGCTTCCAATCACACTAAACAGAAACAGAATGGCCAGTGTCCACATCTGACCTAGGCCAGAACTGTCATCGTTCAGGACAAACATTATTTTATTTAATTGGTTTATTTTTTTAATTGGTTTAAGATATTTTTTGCAATATTTAAAAAATCTTTTTGGGGCGCCTGGGTGGCTCGGTCGGTTAAGCGTCCGACTTCGGCTTAGGTCATGATCTCGTGGTTCACGAGTTCGAGCCCCGTGTCGGGCTCTGTGCTGACAGCTTGGAGCCTGCAGCCTGCTTCCGATTCTGTGTCTCCCTCTCTCTCTGACCCTCCCCCCATTTATGCTCTGTCTCTCTCTGTCTCAAAAATAAATAAACGTTAAAAAAAAAAATTTTTTTTTTAAATCTTTTTTCATTTTTGCTGAAGTAAAACTACCAAAACTAAGAGATATTTCAAGTGATGATCTGATACACTGTGAAAGGACTCCCCCATTGAGTCAATTAACATGTCCATCACCTCACATATTTACCTTTTGTTGTTAAGACCATTTAAGTTCTACTCTCTTAGAAAATGTCTGTTATACAATACAGTGTTATCAACTGGAGGGACCATGGTATATATTAGATCTTAAGACCTTATTCATCTTATAACTGCAAGTTTGTAACTTATACCAACCTGTCCCTATTTCCCCAGCCCCCAACAACCACTTTTCCACTCTGTTTCTATTAAGTTTTGTTTTTGTTTTTTCGGATTCCACATATAAGTAATAACATGCAATTATTTGCCTTGTCTGTCTGATTTCACTTGACACAAAGCCCTCCAATTTCATTCATGTTGTCACAAATATTAGGATTGCTGTTTTTTAAGGCTGAATCATATTCCATTATATATATAGATTACGTGTCACGTTTTCTTTATCCAGTCATCTGTTGACAGATACTTAGGGTATTTCCATATTTCGGTAATATGAATAATGCTGCAATGAACAGTGGAGTACAGATACCTCTTTGAGATAATGATTTTGTTTTCTTCGGCTATATATCCAGAAGTGAGACTGCTGGGTCACATGGTAGTTCCATTTTTAATTTCTTAAGGAACCTCCTACTGTTTGCATACAGGTACAATCATGATTTTTTTTTCTAATTTTTTAAAATGTTTTATTTATTCTTGAGAGAGAGACAGTATGAGCGGGGAAGGAGCAGAGCAAGAGAGGGACACAGAATCTGAAGCAGGCTCCAGGCTCTGAGCTGTCAGCACAGAGCCCGATGCGGGGCTCGAACTCACAGAGGGTGAGATCATGACCTGAGCCGAAGTCGGACGCTTAACCAACTGAGCCACCCAGGTGCCCCGTGATTTTTAATGCAAGTCAGCAGTCACTTTAGCAGTTAATAAGCACTCATATTCTGACTTGTTGTGATCACAATTTGTATCGCTAGAGGTACGACTTTTCCTTTAAACTCATTAATGCTGAAAGAACTGAAAACATTTCAACTCCAAAAGACAGTAGAAACTACATAGAAAAAAGCTTCATCAGCCTTCCTACTACGATTTAGAAAAACGAGCACTTGCAAGTTATTACTCCAGTGGGATTCTATTTATGGCAGCAGAATATATTTGGGTATATGGATTCTTGATTGCAAAGAACAGTTCAACTGTGCTATATAAGAAATTCACTTATTACTTCCAAGTTATATCAAGATATATAGGGGAGATGGGAAAGAAATTAGATACCAGCAAAAGGCAAGAGGCCACGTTCACTATGGACATTTACTACGTTGTAAAAATAACCAGTAGAGCATTCACTTCCTAAGGTCAAATTATGAGAATGGCTCATAATTCATAGCTTCTTTTCAGCTGTAAGGGTTTCTATATAATCAGTTTCTAAAGGATTTTAGGTACTATATACAGCTAATGAAACAACTGATTAGTGTCAGATGCTAACAAAGCTAAGTAAATGCAATCAGAAAGTGGGTTAATAGCTTTGCCCTATATTTCTTCACCACTATCCTTCACCATATGCGATTTCACTGACACCCACCAACCAGCTATCTTGTAACCCATAAAACAGATAAAAAGAAAAATGCAGACTGGCCAGTGAAAATCCAAACCCACAACTGAAAAAAAACAAAAACAAAAACAAAAAACAGGCTGAAATGAAATGGGTCAGTAGCATTTCCTTGCCCAAAGAGCAGGACAGTATTTCAGCTTAACTGCCTAGAAACCACAGTGTGTTTCTTACCCATGTTAGCGAATGTGGCCAAATCAACATTACTCTGTCACTTCCAAATGACAGATATGTAAGACAAACAGTTCAGCTCATCTTCTCATTTCCTTTAAGGAAAATTTAGCAAAGGCAGAAGGTAAAATGGTTACATGCCATTTTCTCAGCACCACAACAGTTGTTTTTTTTATTTCTCTATTCTTGTTTAGAAACCAAACATGATCCTAGTTCTAGATTTTTAAACCTTTCTGCCTCCTTTTAATAGTTAAGCCACTAGCATTTGTTTTGGATACAAAGACCAGATTAGTCACTCATAGCCGGAGCAAAAAGAAATCAGTGTGTCTATAATTATCTAGAAAATACCATAAACATAAAGTTAATTACTATAATTTAGTAGCAATGATTTAAAATAAGGCAATTTAAAATTTGAGTGTAAACCAAAATAGTTGGTTTGAATGGGGAAGAAAATGAAGTGAGCTCCTCAATTTAAATATTAAATTATCCAAGTAAAATTTCTATTATTTGAAATCTGAAGAGACAGTCAATACTGTTTATACAAACATAAAACAAACACACTTTTTAGTCTTAGGCAAACATTTGCCTAAGACAAGCAAACATTCTCTGTTTGCTTCAGACTTGCTAAAAACAAACACAGGGCTATAATCACTGGTGATAATTATTTGCTTTGATAAAAGAAGTAACTTCTAACAAAAGCCTTACCATATACACATACAATGGATTATCATCCAGCCTTAAAAGGGAAGGAAATTCTGTCAAATGCTACAATGAGTGAACCTGGAGGAATAAGGAACCCAGAACACTAAAAACTGCTATAAGTCAATAAAATCCTAATACATTCCTATAACAATGAATCCGGGTGAGGCTTTTCCTAACAATTTTCAATATGTGAGTCATAGAACATGACCAAATATCTAGTAAAACAAACATAAGAGCTATACTGAGTAAGAATATAAGGTTCTTTTTTATTACTATTTACTTTCAGCAGATTTTGCTTCTGAAACATTTACCTCAATGGAACTGGCAATATTCAAACATTCCTCCATTCCAGGAATATCCAACTGAATTATTCGAAAGTCTTTACATTTTATGATGATGGTACCCAGTGGTCCCACAAATCTGTAAAAAATTACAAATTATGCTTAGGAACATATACATTTCTATCTTTTTAAAAAAAGTATATTTATTTATTTTGAGAGAGAGGAAAAAGGAATCCCAGGCAGACTTCACACTGTCAGTGTGAATCTCAATACAGGACTCAAACTCACAAACCAAGAGATCATGACCTCAGCTGAAATCAAGAGCTGGATGCTTAACAAACTGAGCCACCCAAGCACCCCTATATATGTCTCTATCTTTAAGCATATGATTATTTCCTTGAAAAAAGAATGTAGAAAAAAGAATTACCATCTACATTCACCTTTCTTCTCCCCAATTAGTCTAGTTAGGGAAGAGGCAAGCCTGCATTACTAAAATGTGAGCCATAAATTATTTTAAATATATGTACTTAAAAACATTTCAAATTCATAAAGTAATTCATACTAGGCCAATTCATTTAATGAAAATTATTTGGGACCTTGCTTCAAAGAATGAAGAAAAAAGATCTGTAATTAATGTGATAAGTGTTTGTACAGAGGTATTTCTGAAACACAGGAAAACACTTCATTTCAGATTTTACTTACTTCCAAGTTTAATAGTTGATTTTAAATATAAATATCTCTTTTTGTCTTTAAAAACTATTAGCTTGCAATATCTATTCTAAATCAATGTCATATCTAATCACAAATTTTGTATCACTAAATTTTGTGCAAATGTAACTTTACCTTTATTGGAATTTTCGTCTTTTATTGTAGTTGTTTTGTTTTGTCAGTACTTGCTAACAGCTCTGATTTTTCTTTTGCTTTGCCACTGGTTGGCCCTAAATCTTTTCCATTAATAGTTCTGGGTATTCCTTAACTAGGAATTCTTAGATTGTCCAAATGCTGTTCATTTAACCTACTTTTTGCCCAGTTTAGAAAGACATCTCCTACAGCCACTCTTCTGAACGCCATCTGAATTGTAAGCATCCCTATGCCTCTCACCACTGCGTTGTTAATTTGGACAAGCAGACGTTATCGGCACGGGTCAAATCCTAGTAAAGATAATTCCACCAGACATCTACAACCTATCAACACACTAGAATGCCGCTTATAAAATTTATTTTGAAAACTCACATTCTTGGCACTTCTACTTCTGGCAAAGGTAGAGTAACAGGGACCAGACTTCCCTTCCCACCTGAAACGACCAAAATAACTGGACAAAATATAAGAACAGTTTTCAAGACACTGGACATCAAGCAACAAAGAACAGAGATCTCTGGGAGATGGGAAACAAGATGAGTCCTACAAATACCCCAGTTTACTGTTTTGAGTTCCAGGCCACAGGAGAGGGAACCTGGGTGGGGCTGATAGTCTGAGGAGAGCATCTATATTAAAAAAGAAAGTTTCATAATAGTGACTTCAGATTCCAGGATACTAGGAAAAGAAGGGCAAATTAAATCCAAAGCAGAAGACATTAAATAATAAAGATCAGAGCCAAAATCAATGAAAGAGAAAAAAGAAAATTATAGGGAACAAGAAAAGCAAAAATGATTGTTTGAAAACAATGAAAGCAATAAACCACTTGCCAAAGTGATCAGGAAAAAAGAAAATCTGTCTCAATTTACCAATACCAGTAAGGAGAGAAACGAGAATCTCTACAGATTCTACAGGCATTAAAAACATTAAAGGAAATACTAGTAACAACTTTATGCCAATAAATTCAACAAGGGAAATGATATGGACAAATTCCTAGAAGACACAAACTCAAGGAGAACCTAATTAGTTTTATAGCTATTAAATAAACTGAAATGTTCATTAAAATCTCCTCCCTACTACCACCAAAACAAACAAACAAAAAACAAAAACAAAATAACCTTCAGGTCTAGGTGGCTTCACTGATGAATTCTACAAAACGTTTAAGGAAAAAATACTATTCAAGACAAACTCTTCCAGAAAGTTGAAGAAAAGGCAATTATTTATCAATTCATTCCATGGGGCCAGCATAACCCTAATATATATATTTTATTTTATTTTTTTTTATTATTATTATTTTAACGTTTATTTATTTTTGGGACAGAGAGAGACAGAGCATGAACGGGGGAGGGGCAGAGAAAGAGGGAAACACAGAATCGGAAACAGGCTCCAGGCTCTGAGCCATCAGCCCAGAGCCCGACGCGGGGCTCGAACTCACGGACCGCGAGATCGTGACCTGGCTGAAGTCGGACGCTTAACCGACTGTGCCACCCAGGCGCCCCTATATATATTTTAAAAAAAAACACATTACAAGAAAACTACAGACCAATATATTTCATGAACTCAGATGCAAAATTTCTAAACAAAATATTAGCAAATTAAATCCAACAATACATGAAAAGGATAATACATCATAAACAATTGGGGTTTATCATTTGAAAATCAAAGCAATTTATCATGTTGCCAAATTAAAAAAGAAAAACACCACATGATCATCTCAATAGATATAGAAAAAGCATTTGACAAAAGTCAACATCTATTACTGATTTTAAAAAACAAAAACAAAAAACCCCAACTCTCAGCAAACTAGGAACAAAAGGAAACATCTTCAACAGCATTTACCAAAACAAAACAAAACAACCCTACTACTAATTACAGACTTAACAGTGAAAACTAAATACTTTTTCACTAATATCAGAAATAACAGAGATGTTCACTCTCACCACTTCTATTCAACATTGTATTGACAGTTAATAGCCAGTGCAATAAGGCCAAAACAAAAGAAAACAACAACAACAACAAAAAAACACAAAAAAACAAAACCAGAATGAATAAATGGCATCCAGATTGAAAACAAAGAAATAAAATGGTCTTTAGTTGCGGATGACATGATTGCCTATTTAGAAAAGCCAATGAAAAATACATAAAAGCTATTAGAATTAAAAGATGAGTTTAGTAAGGCTGCCAGATACAAATTCAATACACAAAAATCAATAGTATTTCTATACACTATCGCAACAATTGTTTAAAACGCCCAGGATTTGGTTTTTATTCAGGATGGTGAGGCTGATAGATCAGGAGATAACTGTTACTGAAAAGTTATTTTGTTACTCACATTTCCCAACAGGAGAGGCAAACTATGTCACTCAGAGCCACATGGGGAAGCATCTGGGTCAGTCAGGAGGCAGACAGAGCGAGAGGAAAGGATGGGCCAGAACTTCTGTGATGTTTCACAGAAAAGAATGGGAAAGGCAGGGTAGGTGAGCTGAGCAAGTTTAGGATTAGAGTTTGAATAATTCTGTCAGGCTCTGGGTTATACCAGTGATCCCTGGTTGTCTGGTACCTGGCCCTGGAAGAATTTAGGACAGGAGAATTTTAGTGGTCCTGACTGCAGAAGCCTGATAAGAGGAAGCAGATGCGGGTATGGACTTGAGATTAGTTGGTCTGCATATCAAAGATGTGCCTGCAGGCAATTTTCTTGCTATCTCTAGGAAATAGCTAACCCTGAGTGGAAGCAGTCCCGCTCCAGGTCTGCAAGGGGCTTAAGACATCAATGTATTATAAATACAGAAAGTAAAAAACATAATTAATACATATGAGCAATTAGAAATTGAAATTTTTAAAATAC
The DNA here is from genome assembly GCF_014898765.1 of Herpailurus yagouaroundi. Classification (NCBI taxonomy): domain Eukaryota; kingdom Metazoa; phylum Chordata; class Mammalia; order Carnivora; family Felidae; genus Herpailurus; species Herpailurus yagouaroundi. Next base: position 14,308,145 of record NW_024412376.1, on the reverse strand, counting down.
CATCTGAAAGAGCATCTAAAAATGTGGAATAGAGGAAAATCTGTCAAAAGATGCCTAAGACCTGTAAGTGAAAATTACAACACATCACTGAAAGAAATTTAAGAAGACCAAAATAAAATAAATGGAGAGATTCACTTTGTTCATGGGGCAGAACACTCAATATTAAGATATCAGATGTTAACTCTTACCAAATTCATTTATCAACAGATTGAACACAATTCTCATCAAAACCAGAGGCTTTTTTTAAAGAAATTGACAAGCTGATTCTAAAATTCATATGGAAATGCAAATGACCTGAAATAGACAGAACTTTTAATTAGAACAATTATGTAATACTACATAATTTCAACTTAATATAAAGCTACTGTAATTAAGACAGTATGGTAGTGTGGTAACAGCATCAAGATAAACAGATCAATGAACCAGAAAAAAAGAGTCTAGAAACAGTTCTATTTATATATGGACAAAGATGCAAAGACAATGCATTGAAAAAAGGGCAAAACAATCAGGTATCCATATGCAATATATATACATACACACATATATATGTATATGATAAACCATATATAAAAACTCAAAATGTATCCTATACATAAAGATAAAACCTAAAACTATAAAAGTGCTAGAAGATAAAGAGAAAAAATCTTTGTGACCTTGGGTTAGGCAATGATTTCTAAGATAAGACACCACAACCCCAATCTATAAAAGAACTGGTAAATTGGGCTTCTTCAAAATTTAAGTCATTTTCTCTTTGAAAGACACTGTTAAAGAGAATGAAAAGCCAAGCCACAGACAGAAAATATTTGCAGATCTTATATAATAAAAGACTTGTATCTAAACTATATATTTTTAAAAACACTCAAAACTCAGTAAAGGGAAAGATTCTGGGAAGATGGTGGAATAGAAAGCACCAGGAATCTGTCTCCCAACCTAGACAGCAATTTCATTGGCATGATCTGTTTGATGTGACTGTTTTATAACTCTAGAGTCTATTAAGGCTTGCAACTTCCAGAGTTCCAGAGACCTGGATGGTAAGTTTTGGATACATTCAGCTCTTAGCAAAATAGCAGCTATGCATCCTACCCATGAGGTGGGCAGCTGTGCACACGTTCCTGGAGCAACTTACAAACAGCTTGCAGAAGCTAGGTTGGGCAAAAAAGACCCTGTCCTCCAAACATCAGAGAAAAGAGATCCTGTCCTACAAATATCAGGATTTGTGTGCTAATAGCTGACTGCTGCTTCTGATCACAGAAGAGCAGAGGACAGTGGACATCTGGTTTATTGCATCTTTCCCCATTGTTGTAAGCCTCTCGCCAACAAGTGACTTCCAGAGTTTTAAACAACAGTCCCCTTTCCCCTCCCTGCCTGCATTTCATTTTTCACCCTTCTCCTTTCAGGAGACAGACATTAAAGACTAAGACATTCAAAGACAATTACATAAATCAGGAAAATTAGGATTGGAAATGCCCAGGGAAAGGCTCAGAAAAAACCCTAAGATGACCTTAAATTTATACTCTAGGCTGATCCTTGGCATAGAGAAAGCTTACAACAATAAATAACAACATCAACAACAACAATAAGTAAATAACAACAACAAAACAACAACAAAAAAAGAGCAAACCTTGGGGTAGGAGAAAAACATGATTTCCAAAATCACCACATTATTAGATCAAATGTTCAATGTTCAACCAAAAAAAAAAAAAAAAATCACAAAGCATACAAATAAACAGGAAAGTATGGGACAGTCAGAGGAAAAAATACATCAACAGAAACTTTCCCTGAAAAAGACCTGATGGTCACTAGACAATGTGACTAGACACTAGACAATGATTTTAAAACAATGTCACTAGACACTAGACAATGAATTTAAAACAATTGTCTTAAAGATGCTCAAAGAACTAAAGGAAGATGTAGAGAAAGTCAAGAATGTGATGTGTGAACAAAATGGAAATATCAATGAAGAGAGAGAAAACCTAAAAGGAAACCAAAAAGAAATGCTGGGGCTGAAAAGTGCGATAACTGAAATGAAAAATTCACGAGAGGGATTCAAAGGCAGATGCGAACAGGCAGAAGAAAAATCAATGAACCTGAAGATAAGAAAATGAAAATTATTGAGTCTGAGGAACAGAGAGAAAAGATTGAAAAAAAGAGAACAGAGCCTAAGGGACCTGTGGGATACCAACAAGAGAACCAACATACACATTGTGGGAGTCCCAGAAAGAGAAGAGAAAGGGAGAGAGAGAATATTTGAAGAAATAATAGCTGAAAAATTCCCCAATTTGATGAAAGACATGAATATAAACATCCAAGAAGTTCAACAAAATCCAGATAAGATAAACTCAGAGAACCACATCAAAACACATTTTAATCAGGGGCGCCTGGGTGGCGCAGTCGGTTAAGCGTCCGACTTCAGCCAGGTCACGATCTCGCGGTCCGAGTTCGAGCCCCGCGTCGGGCTCTGGGCTGATGGCTCAGAGCCTGGAGGCTGTTTCCGATTCTGTGTCTCCCTCTCTCTCTGCCCCTCCCCCGTTCATGCTCTGTCTCTCTCTGTCCCAAAAATAAATAAACGTTGAAAAAAAAAAATTAAAAAAAAAAAAACACATTTTAATCAAACTTTCAAAAGACAAAGAGAAAATTTTGAAAGCAGCAAGAGGGAAGTAAATTGTTACATACAAGGGAGCCACAATAAGATAATAAACAGACTCCTCATCATAAACTTTGGAAGCCAGAAGACAGTGAGCTAATATATTCAAAGTGCTAAAAGAAAAAATTGTCAACTAAGAATCTTATATCCAGCAAAAGTGTCCTTCCAAAGTGAGGGAGAAATTAAGATAATCCCAGATAAACAAAAGTTGAGGCATTTATGACCACTAGAGCTACCTTACAAGAAATGCTCAAGGGTGGGGTACCTCAGTGGCTCAGTAAGTTAAGCATCTGACTTCGGCTCAGGTCATCTCATGGTTCCCGAGTGTAAGCCCTGCATCAGGCTCTACACTGACAGTGCAGGGCCTGCTTGGGATTCTCTCTCTCTCCCTCTTTGCCCCTCCCCACCTCATGCTTTCTCTCTCAAAATAAACTTAAAAAAAAAGAAAAAAAAAAAGAAATGCTCAAGGGAGTCCTACAAGATTAAATGAAAGGACACTAGGCAGTAATTTGAAGTTATATGAAAAAATAAAGATCTCAATAAAGGTAAACACATAGGTAATTATAAAAGCTAATATGTAATAATAGTGTGTAATTGCACTTTCTGTTTTCTACATGATTTAACAGATTAGTACATTCAAAGAAAAAATTATTAGTATAAAAGTTAATATTACTGTATTACTGTAACTCTGGTTTATAACCCCAAATTTTGTTTACTACATAATTTAAGAGAGTAATGCATTTTCAATAATTATGAGTTTATGTTTGGGGGCATACAATGTATAAAGATGTAATTTTGTGACATTAACAATGAAAAAAAAAAGTAGGGACAGACCTATAAAGAAGTAGATTTTTTGTATGCTATTGAAGTTAAGCTGGTATAAATTCAAACTAGAGTGTTATAACTTCAGGATGTTAAATGTAATGCATATGATCATCTCAAAGAAAATAGCTACAGAATATACATAAAAGTAGACAAGAAAGAAATTTAAATATTTCACTACAAAAAATCAACTACATACAAAATAGAACAGTAATTAAGGGACTAAAAAGCTATAAGGCATATAGAAAACAAACAGCACAGGGGCGCCTGGGTGGCTCAGTTGGTTGAGTGTCCGACTTCGGCTCAGGTCATGATCTCGCAGTCTGTGAGTTCGAGCCCCGCATCGGGCTCTGTAATGACCACTCAGAGCCTGGGGCCTCTTTCAGATTCTGTGTCTCCCTCTCTCTCTGACCCTCCCCCGTTCATGCTCTGTCTCTCTCTGTCTCAAAAATAAATAAACGTTAAAAAAAAATTAAAAAAAAAAAGAAAACAAACAGCACAGTAACAGAAGTCCCTCCTTATCAAAAATTACTTTAAATGTAAATGCATTAAACAAACTGTTCAATCAAAAGACAGAGACTGGAAGAATGAATAAAAACATGACCTGGGGGTGCCTGGGTGGCTCAGTCGGTTAAGCATCCTACTCTTGGTTTTGGCTCAGGTGGGATCGAGCCCTGCATTGGGTTCCGTGCTGAGTGTGAAGCCTGCCTCGGATCCTCTCCCTCCGCCCCTCTCCCCCACTCACACACTCTCTCTTATCAAAATAAAATAAAAAACTTTTTTTAAAAATGTGTTTAGGGACACCTGGGTGGCTCAGTCGGTTAAGCACCTAACTCTTGATTTCAGCTCAGGTCATGATCTCGCAGTCGTGGGATGGAGCCCTGTGTCAGGCTTTGCACTGACAGCATGGAACCTGCTTAGGATTCTCTCTCTCTCTCTGCTCTTCCCCTGCTCTCTCTCTCTTGCTCTCTCTCTGTCTCCCTGCTCTCAAAATAAATACATATGTAAAAAAATGTATGATCCAACAATATGCTGTCTTACAAGAGACTCAAGATTCAAAGACACAAAGGGGTTAAAAGTGAAAAGACAGAAAACAGATATTCCACACAAATAGTAACCAAAAGACAATAGGTACAGTTATACTAATCTCAAACAAAATGGACTTTAAATCAGAAGTGGTTACAAGAGACAAGGAAGGGCTTTATATACGAAAAAAGATTCATCACAGCGAGAAGATATAACAATTATAAATATTACACACTTAATTACAGGCAACCAAAATATATGAAGCAAAAACTGACAGAAATTGAAGGAAAAAATAGTTGGAGACTTTAATACCCCATTCATGATAGTGGCTAGAACAACCAGACTAAAGATAAATAAGGAAATAGACACTTAACACAATAAACCACCTAGATACATCAGACATGTACATGCTACACAACAACAGAATACACATGGGACATTTTCCAGGACTCACATATGTTAGGCTACAAATCAAGGCCTCAATAAATTTAAAAAGATAGATATCTTACAAAGTATCTTCTCTGACTACAATGGGATGAAATTAGAAATCCACAACAAAAGGAAAACCGGAAAATTCGCAAAATTATGGAAATTAAACACTACACTTATAAACAACCAAGCCATGGGCACCTGGGTGGCTCAGTCGGTTGAGCATCCGACTTCGGCTCACATCATGATCTCACAGTTTGTGGGTTCGAGCCCCACATCGGGCTCTGTGCTGACAGCTCAGAGCCCGAAGCCTGCTTCCAATTCTGTGTCTCCCTCTCTCTCTGCTCCTCCCCTGCTCACACTCTCTTTCTCTCTCAAAAATAAACATTAAAAAAATTTTTTTAAACACATAAACAACCAAGAGATCAAAGAAAAAAAAAATCACACAGTAAATTAGAAAAAAATAGAAACAAATGGAAACAAACACATAACATTACAAAACTTATGGGACACAGAGAAAGCTATACATATATGAAACCACTTGATATATGTTATGATGCATCAGTCAAGAATGGGTTGCTAGACAATGGTATTAAGAAAACTGGCTTGCTACATGGGGAAAAAAACTTGAAATGAAGGTAGAATCCAAATGAATTAAAGTACTAAAAGTGAAGGGTAAAAGGATAAAGCTAATATGGAAGAAAATGTAGAGAATATCCTAGTGATCTTCTTCAGTATAACTTAAAAAGCACAAACAATAAAGTAAAAATTGATGAATTCTGAATTAAAATTAAGGCCTTTTGTTCAACAAAGAACACCACAGAAAAGTCAACAAATGGGTGAGAGACTAGAAGACATTTGCCATGTCCAAGTAAAGAATAATACCTCAAGAGTATACACAGAACCGGTGCAAATCAATGCTGGAAAGACAACAAACCCAACTTTTAAGCATTTTTTTTTTTTTTTAAGAGGGAGAGAGGGGCGCCTGGGTGGCTCAGTCGGTTAAGCATCCGACTTCGGCTCAGGTAATGATCTCGAGGTTTGTGAGTTCGAGCCCCACGTCGGGCTCTGTGCTGACAGCTCGGAGCCTGGAGCCTGCTTTGGATTCTGTGTCTCCCTCTCTCTCTGCCCCTCCCCTGCTCACGCTCTGACTCTCTCTGACTTTCAATAATAAATAAACATTAAAAAAAAATTTTTTTTTAAAAGAGGGAGAGAGAGAATTTACACATGAAGCGGGGGAGGGGCAGAATATGTCGTGACATCAGGAAGTTGGAGGTTCTCTGGAGGGTCAGAAAAGCAGAATGTGGTAGATAATTTGGGATTCTATTCTGCCATCAGAAGCAGTGAAATGGATGTACACACAGCAATAGGAAGAGATCCTGAACAAGAGTACTGAGTTAATGTTGAGAAATAGAACAAGATCTGCAACATACTCATACTGAGGGAAATTAAACTCACACATGATGGTGCTATACATTTTATAGGAATATACATATATCCAAGGACAAATAGCAACACTCAGCATAACTTGCCTACAGGGACTGAGGATGAGGGAGAAAACAGGCATGAAAATTAGGGCTTGAAGACGAATCAAATTAAAAAAAAAAAACAAAACAAACAAGAAAACCTTCTAATGAATCCATCCTGAAAATGATGAGTCATCAACTGAGTAGGATTGACTCAACTCTCTACATGTGAGGTCCATGAAAAGAAAAAGGTATAATTGTAAAACCTGTGTAACACCTTGCGTGCTGAAAGGACCACATCAAATTATGTATGCAACGTGCACGACAGCACTACATGAGCCTGTGACATGTTACCCAAATAGAAGTTACTACTAGATACGAGAAGGGCTGTCTTCCTCTGTGTGATAGAATTGATGTTCAGAGAGGTTAAGTGGCGTGTCCAAGGACACCTACCCCACCGGAGGCAGCACTAAAAGAGGCATCCTTAATACTGCTCTTCCTCTCACATCGCATTTACAACTCACTCACGAGGCATGGCAGCTCAGCCTTCAAAACACACCCCAAACTGGCCTGCTTCTGATCACGCTACTACTGCTTCCACTCCTTTTTTTTTCAAGTTTATTTATTTATTTATTGAGAGAGAGAGAGAGAGAGAGAGAGAGAGAGGGAGAAAGGAGCAGAGAGAAAGGGAGAGGAAGAATTCCCAGCAGGCTCTGCATCACCAGTGCAGAAGCCGATGCGGGGCTCGAACTCAACTAACCGTGCGATCATGCCCTGAGCAGAAGTCCGACCCTTAACCTGCTGAGCCACCCAGGTGCCGCCGCTTCCACTCTAAAGTCACCACCGCCTTTTCCCTGAACTATTCAACAGTCTCCTGACTGGGCCCACTGCTTCCACTCTTCCCCCTCTGCAATCCATTTTCTGCCAGCGACCGGAACCATCTACAAAGTCTGTCTGCTCTTACTTCCTTGCTTTCAACTCTCCAGGGGCTTCCTGTGAAAACCATCACACCGGCAAATAAAGCCCTACACCATCTGGCCCCTGCTTATCCCTCCAACCATTTTCTGCTAGGCCTCTAGCCTCTATCCTTGCTCACTGCCCTCCAGCCAACTGGTCTCTATGTTTTTCCTTGTCTAAGCCCAGCATATTCCTATCTTTGCATTCCCTGATCCCTCTGGCTGGAATGCTCCTTCTTCCCATATTCACACTGCTAGCTTTCTCTCTTCATTCAGAGGTCATTCATTTAAATGTCACTTGTCTTCTCTGAAATTCCTTCTAAATACACTGGCATTCTCTCCCCTCCCATCTTTCTTTATTTTCCTTCCCGGAACTTATTACCTGACATCGATTTATTTGAATCTCCTCCACTGGTACACAAATTCTTCAACCTTAGTCACCACTGTACCTGCGGAGCCCAGACAGTGATCAGCACATAGAAGACACATGGAAGTACTTCTTGACCACAACAATTAAACAAACTCTGGTCTGACCACCTAGCTCGTGTTCTTTCCATCACATCATGCTGCTTCCTGGGGAAAAAGGTAAATGTATACACAATTTGTCATTTCTGCCCTAACAGGTTAAAATGTCATGTCTTATATACTCTGTTAGCCTTACCAGGCCTGGCATGTAGTAAATGCTACGTAAATATGATGAAATGAAAGTGTGAAAAGCAACCATAGAAAAAGAAATAAGAAAAAAAGAAAAGGGAGTTGGTGGTGAGGAGAAACTCTGCTTCAGAGGCACCTGAGTGGCTCAGTCAGTTAAGCATCCGACTTTGGCTTGGGTCATGATATCGTGGGTTCGTGGGTTCAAGCCCCGCATCAGGCTCTGTGCTGACAGTTCCGAGCCTAGAGGCTGCTTCATATTGTGTCTCCCTCTCTCTCTGCCCCTCGCCTACTCACATTCTGTCTAATTCTCTTTCAAAAATAAATAAAAAACATTTTTAAAAAATTTAAAAAATAAATAAGTAATTTGTATTCTATAGCGCCACAGACCATTTGGGGGTCAATCCATCTTATACTTCCTATATGCCTATCTGCCCACGTTAGGAGTTTTGAAAGAGATAAAAATCAACCAAATGTTAAGTACTGACTTCAAGGAGCTAACATCTATGTAACTATCAAAATACAAATGGTAACATACACTTATTAAAGAGGTATAATTAAAGAGCTAAAGGATTTCAAGGTGAGAATTACTTCTCGTTGTGGAAATTCCTTCTTTGTAGGAAGAACCTACAAAAAGAGGTGGCAGTTAACAGGGTTAAACTAAATATTGATAGACGAATAGAGGTTGGATGATGACCTATGAAGTCCTGAAAGACAAGAACTATATTTTATTCATCTCGATGTTCTTAAAGCCTCCCAAAATGTCTAGACCCTAACGACATTCAATAAATCTTTAACAAACTTGGGAGGAACACGGCATTCCAGGCAGAAGGAAGAGCATCGATACGATATACACAAGAGAATGCAGGACACGGCGAGCAAAAATAAAGAGTGAGGACTGGCTAATAAAAAGGGTTCGTGAAAGGGAATGGCAAGAACCAAAGTGGGAAAAGTAAGTTAGGGCCAGACACGGAGCACTACAAATGACAGAGTTAAGAGGTTTATGCTTTATTATGCAGGCCAGGAAGAGACCATCGAAAACTTTTACACAGGAGAAGGTTGATCTGAGGAGTCTAGCAAGAATCCTCTGCTTGAAAAAAAAATAAATAAATCTGTCACCAATGCATCCATACCATTCAAATTCTACCACTAGAAATTATTTTCTTTTAAGGCATAACCCCTCTAGGAATCTTCTTAATATCCAAGTTTTCCTGAGAGGTAATAAAAAAGGCTGTTGTCATTCATTTACACTTTAGTGTAAAGTGGATGATCAATTCACCTTCTCCTGACTAAAGTACACAGAGCCATTGGGGAAGTAAGAATTTTGACTGCAGATGGATGTATAACTTTTTGACTCTGAGACACCACCTTGGAAAGACAGAGTCTGGGGTGCAAAAAGAAAAAAAAAAAAGAGGTTAATGAATTAATATTTTTGATTAAGAGCCAATTCTGTTTCTTCCAAAAGCAGACCCTAGTAAGGATAAATAAAAGATATTAAATCTCCTATGGTAGGAAGTATTCAATTGATGACCCAGAAAGTAAGAAATAAGGAGAAATATGATCAACTAAACATGTTTGAGGGAAAGGAAAAAAAAGTTTTGTGAACTTTAGACACTACACACGAAGTTCTTGGAGTTTTCCTCAAAAGTGGCAACTAAAGACTTTACCTAAATCACACTCAACCACTTCAAGAACTGTGACGGGCAATCAATAATCAATAATACAAGGAATATGATGGTGCAAGAAGAAATTTTTTTTAAGGTTGAAAATCCACCCAAATGATGTTATGTGCCAAAAATGATAATCAGGATAACCATGTGACAACCCTGGAAATTCCACCCAGATTTAACGGAAATCAGGCATCTCGTCTGAATGGTTTTCTGCTTTCTAAAATTCCTATCCTCAATCTAGGCCAGAGAGGGCTCATGTTGCTGGCGGGTTAGGCGATGGGGCGCAAGGAAAACACTGTATCGCGTGGCCTCAAACGTCCACCTAAGGACCCCCAAGCTCCCTACGGGAAGGGGGTGGGATGGGCACTCACCGCTTGTCGATGGCGTCGATGTTTGAATGGAGAAGCCACAGCTCCTCGGTGTTGTCCTGCCGAGAAGACAGGATCAGGTGGTGACCAGTCAGACACAAGGTCCCTTCGACGGCGGGATAAAAAGGCCGGTGCAGCACCACATTGTCCACCCGCGGGGTCTTAATCAGCTCCGCAAACTCCATGTTGCCCCGCGGCCGGAGCCACGGGACTGCAGAGTCCCGGAGGTCCGAGGCGGTTACACCGCCGCAGGGCTGGGGACCAGACTGACCTGGCTCGGGGCAGGCCGGAGGGGCGGGGACGGGGCGGGGAGGCCGGGCCCCGCCCCAGGCTAGGGTGGGCGCGGCGAGGCCTGTGGCCACCGTCACTGGCCGCGGGAAGACAGGGGCTGGGGCTGGGCCAGGCCCGGGCGTCTCTCTTGTGCTCCCGGTGCCCCAGGTCCAGGTCTCGGGCCGAGAGAACGCTCCGCGACAGGCCCAGCAAGCCTCTGCCGCCACCTGGGGCCCGGCCTCAGGTGGGCAGGCTGGAGGGAGAAGGAGGAGGCCGCTTTAGGGTCAGTTTCCGAGACCGAGCTGCTTGGGACTCCTGGCGGAAGTAGCTGATCGGAGCCGGAGCCTAGGGCAACTCTGGGCGGAAGCGGTGGAGCTCGAAACTCGAAAGGCAGGGAAGTCAGAGCCGGAAGTCGGTCCCCTCCCCAGGTCCGAAGAGAATGTTTCCGGAAACAAGGACCCGAAGGTTTGTGTTCCTACCAGGAAAAAGAGCCTTTCTGCCTTCACGCCCACCGCCGTCCCTCTCACCCCTTCCAAATATTTATCAGAAAAGGCCAGGGAAGAAGGGACGACGAGAAGAGGTCCTTGCCTGCCTCCCCGCACTTTAGTAGTCCCTGCAAGGGCTCGTCACAACGTGGGGCTGACGTAAAGTGTGAGGATTTTCTTCCATTCTCCGTGAGATGGCAAGTGTGCGATCGAATCAGTGATTGTGACCGTAGAGAAACCGCAGGTGTAAGGGAGGAACCCAGGGCCGGCACTGCAGACTCCCAGAGAGCGCCGCGCCAAGGTTCTGTGACCTTGAACGAGAGTAAGAAAAAGCATGCAAACACCTATGAGAGGGACCTAGGTAGAAATAACACACAATGCGCAGAAGAGGAAAAATTTAATCCTATCCTGTGAGGAAACTCAAATGACTTGCTAAATCTTAGTCTGTAGCGGAGACTGGACTTCCATCTAGATCTGTGAAATCAGGGTACCTGGGGCGGGGGGCGGGGAGGACATTGGTCACCACCACATAGCCACCCCACTAAATACAGTGCCACTGAACTACTCCCAGATACCTAAATTATACCAGAAATTTACTCAAATAAATTCTTCTTGCTTAGTGCCCCCTTCTTTAAACTATTTTCATAACTTCATTAACCTTTGAAATCCTCACCATCTAGTACCTAAGGACAACGGATAGGCTAAAGTCTCACAGCACTCAAAGTCAAAATGAATTGCCTAAAATCTCACCTGATATATATAAATAAATAAATAGAGAGAGAAATAAATAAATAAAATCTCACCCCATCACCCAACAGTGTCCCTGCTTCTGGCCTTGCCCTTCCTAAAATGTTCCTTTATTAAAACAAACACTTTATAAGATTGTTACAGCTGAGAGTCCAGTTTTATTTGTCTCCAAACAAAAAAAAAAAAAAAAAAAAAAAAAGGAACCAAGAGAAAAGAGAAAATGAGGGAACTGGTTTATAAAGCTATTTTTTTAATTGGAATTTTTATCGTCCTTCCACTTTGTGATTCATTATAACAATTCAGAATTTACTTCCAGAATGAGGAATCAGGGAAAGTTTTATGGAGAAGATATCATTTGAAACAATGACCTTGAAGGATGAGCAAGATTTACACTCTGAATGGAATGTAGCCAAGATGTCTGTCTTGTCTTAAGTTAATGATGTCTGCTTGAGGTAGGGAAAAATTCTTCCAAAATTCTGTGACCTTTTCTTTTAGTTTAACTGAAAAAAAAAAAAAAGCCTATGAAAAAAAACCAGTGTGTCATTACATTTTAAAATGTTTAATATTCCATAAAGGCATAAACTCTTTGCCCACAAGAGAAAATTGTCAGTATCATGTGGGATTGCTATAATGGAACACCAGAAACTTCAAAAATTACACCTACTCTGGGTTGAAACTCAAAGCATAGAAAGCCCCTGAGATCTGCAGAAAACAAATATTCAATAGCAAAGAATAGAGCCGAGAGGGAGCGCCATTTATGAACTTAGTAAGTACCTGAACAGTAGGTGGCAGTCGAGCTCAACAGTAATAGGACAGGCTTCCATTCTATTACACTAAATTCGAGGAGGCTGTAGTCAAAACAAACAGCCTGGTTGTAAGGATCTCAGATGATTCTGATAAACAAAAGAAGATGATGGCATTTATAATGCATGTAAAACACTCAACACCTTACAGATGTTATTACTTTTATTATTTTGTGAGATAATAAATGGCATTAATGTGTAATCATCTTGTATTCTATCAAATAGTCACCTAGCATGTCTTATTAGGTGCCTACTGGGTCATCAGCACTTGCCCTCAAAAAGTAACAGCTAATGTGGGAAGGCCAACACACCCTACACAACTGATGAACAAAAACTAAGAGAGTAAGTACGGAAATTTTGAAGCACAGGTTTACTTTCCTGGCTCTGTGTTTCTCTACCAGGCCTTGAGTAGTTAGTAGAAATGGAGCGTTTGAAAGTAGTTTGAAGAAAGCCGATCTACAGTTGCCAAAAGTAGCAGGAGCACTTGAGATAGAGAAGACACTGCCTGTATGTGCCATTGATGAGCAGTTTTTCTCCATGTGCTTGACTGTAGCAGGCAGCTGAGTCAAACTTGATCACCTCGTGCCTATCTTCCTTGTGTTCTCCCTCCCTTCATCCCGTAAGCAAATCGATCACCAAATTGTGATCTAATAACTCTTGAAATCCCCCACCTCTCTCCATCGCCAAGGCTGATGCCACCACCATCTCTCACAGTACTTAAGGAGAAAGCCTCTTAGTTGGTCTCATTTCTTCCAACAGGGTTTCCCTCAAGACTATTTTTCCATTTGGTAGCTAAAGCCCTCTTTATGTTCTAAATTTCTTTTTTCTTTTCTTGTAGGTCCTTTTGTGATCTAGCCCCTTAGGCAGTGATCAACATCACAGATCTCATCGTTCCTATTCTCTCTCTCTACCTGGCACGACAGTTCCCAAACCCCATTCCCAGCAGTTTGCACACCAGCTATCCTTAAATAGCTGGCAGTTTCCTCTTGAGATTTTGCACCCAGTTCAAACCTTGCTCTGGTGGGGAAGTGTAGGACAGGGACCAGCATCATTAGCATTCCCTGGGAACGTTATTAGAAATATTTCACTCCAGGGGCACCTGGGTGGTCAGGTGGTTAAGCGTCTGATTCTTGATTTCAGCTCAGGTCATGATCCCATGGTTTCATGAGTTTGAGCCCCACATCAGGTTCTGTGCTGACAGCACGGGGCCTACTTGGGATTCTCTGTCTCCCTCTCTCTCTGCTCCTCCCCAACTCACACTCTCTCTGTCTCTCTCTCAAAAAAAAGAAAGAAAGAAAAAAAAAAGGAATGTTTCACTCCAGAGCTACTGAATCAGAATCTGCACTTAAAGAAGATGCCTAGATGATTTTTATGAACATCAAAGTTTGAGAAAGCACTGATTTAAAGAATCTGGGTGTTCTTTCTGCCTAGTATACATTCACCTCACCCCAAATACCTTGTACCTTGGCCTGCTAATTCCTGTCATCCTTCAGATCTCCTCTCAGCTGTCACTGCCTCTAGGAAGCCTCTCCTGATTTCACACCCACCAAAGCCCCCAAAGCTATGGGCTCCACTTTATGTAGGCTCCACAGCATTATGTAATGGTAACAATAGTTCACACTGTGTTCCAGACATTGTGCTAAATGCTTTGCATGTATTGGCTCATGTAGTCCTTGCGCAATTTTCTGAGATTAGTTTGTATTCTCCTTTTACCAATGAGGAAACTGAGGCACAGAGATCTTAATAAGTTTTCCCAGGACAGATAGAAATAAGTGGTGGAAGGAGGAGTCAGACCCAGGCAGTTGGGTTCAGACTCTGTGCTCTTCACCACCATGCTCCATTGCCACCCATGAGACCTGAGCCCACCTTGGTTACTTTCCCTGATTTCACCTCTTAATAAACTGTATTGAGGGACGCCTGGGTGGTTCAGTGGGTTGAGCGTCGACTCTTGATTTTAGTTCAGGTTGTTATCTCATTGTTTGTGAGATCAAGCACCACCTCAGGCTCTGTGCTGATAGTGTGGAGCCTGCTTGGGATTCTCTCTCTCCCTCTCTCTCTCTGCCCCTCCCCTGCTCGCTCTCTCTCTCTCTCTCTCTCTCAAAATAAATAAACATTAAAAAACTAACTAAATATGGGCACCTGGGTGGTTCAGTGGGTTAAGTGTCCAAGCTCTTGGTTTTGATTGAGGTCATGATCTCATGGCTATGGTTTCAAGCCCGGTATCGGGCTCTGTACTGATGGTGTGGAGCGTGCTTGGAATTCTCTCTCTCCCTCTCTCTCTGCCCCTTCCCCCCCTACTCTCTCTCTCAAATAAATAAATAAGCCTAAAAATAAATAAATAAACTGTATTGAAATAGATTCCTGAGGTGTCCATAACATTCCACTAGACAATAAGCTCCTTGAGGGCAAGGACCATTTCTTGATTATAGTATGTCCAGCAACCAGCTTAGTGTCTATACATAGAAGCCATTCAATGTATATTTGTTGAATAGATACCCTGTATTTTACTGAACATATTTCACCCTGGCCTCTCCTCCCAAATCTGACTGATCTTAGATATTATTGCAGATGTTTATAGCAGTGTTCTGATGAGAGTAGGAGGAAGGTGGTATTATATTTTTCCCACCTTGCAGATGAGGAAATTAAAAGCAGATGAATAACTTGTCAGTGATGATGATAATTTCTTAGGTTTGTTTGGTCACTATGTTACAATTCACGTTATATTTTCAAATATGTTATCACATATGCCTCTCTCAATGACCTGGTGAAGTAGGTTGGAGTGGAATTGTTCCTGGCTCAGAGAGGGAGAACTGAGCCCAAGGGATGGTGATGTCCTTTAAATGGCAAAACCAAGCAGAAAGGCAGAAACCCAAAGACAACACTTACGAGTCTAAAGTTCAGTGCCATCACACTAATGTAATTAGACTTACTTTGCACTGCTTTTGTCTGTTGAGATCCTGAGCTGTGGGTGTTAGGAGAAGATAGCCACTGCTATGTCAGCAAAGGAGGGCTAAAGTTTCATGACACAACCACAACAAAAGGAGAGCTCTGGGGACAATGATATGATCAATGGGCCTATATTCAGATACATTCTAATAGCCACATTCCTTATGTCTGTTCACTGAGCCACTTTGGTTTTTGGAACCAATCAGAACAGCAACCCGGCATCTTAGAAGAAGGTGACAAACTGGACGGATGAGGGACTGGTGCTATTGCACATAAAATAAATCAGCCCAAGCATGGTTGCTTAAAACAACATCCAGCAGTTGGTAGCTAGAGCTGGGGTAGTAGGAGGGGGAGAGGCTGAAGCATCTGGGCACTGCCCAGCACCCTTCTCTGTAGTCTCCGGGACTCTCCCATGGTTTCCTTGGGAGTCAATTTGGTATTTCTCCTAGTAAGTTGGCCACAGGGCAGTTGGGCTGCATACAAAGCACTCTGGAGTCCAGAGTGAATATTCCCAAGGGTAAAGCAGAAGCTGCATCAACTTTTATGACCTAGAGTCTGATGTCACATAATGTCAATTCCACAGCACTGTCTTGATTTTAAACAGCACAAAACCCCACCCAGTTTCAATGGGAGAGGGTGTAGACCCCATGTCTCAACAGGAGCAATGTCAAATGAATGCATGCCACAGGGATGCAGTTGATAGTGGGAAACCTATGTGTGAACTCAACGACCCCTGCACTCTCTGGCAGCTGCAAAGAGGAATAAAGAGAATATTCAGAATGTCAACACACTCTTTTTGGCAAAGTGCTTCTCTGCTCATAGCCATAATGAAATGAACTAAGAATATGCAATTACATCTAATTGGATATAATTAAAATAAAGAGTCACATCTAAAATAAAGGCATAATTAAGAAGTGGGAGAATTTACTAGGTGGCAATGTCAACAATGCTAATTAAGTGATCACTATTGGAGTTTATTTTATCGTCACTGAACCTAAGTTGGGGTCAGTGTCCAATAAAGCAGGGAAGCAACTTCAGTCTGCCCTCTACTCTTTTAGTCACAGCTACGTCGCTTCCCATTTTTTCCCCCACATTATTTACAGGAGGCTTTACATATAATTTTAAATGTGACATGTAGTTTTGTTTTCAGTCCTTTAATTTGTTCAGTAGACTATGACAACTGTTCCACTTTCCCTCCCCATGTCTTCCCTTACTGTGCTTCCTTTGGCTTTCCTCCACTGTCCTTTCCTTTCCCATCCTATTCTGCTCTTCTTACCCCATCGTTTTTTCTCAGAGATGACCACCCAAAGAGGACAGATCCACAAGTGTCACCCCACAGATCACAAAGTAATTACCAAAGGAAAAGCATATCTTTATAATGGAGAGATCTGGTGATCGTCACGATAACCAAGTGATCAACAATGCAACATCCAGTCATTCTGAGCCTCCTGCTGTGAGACAGTAATAGACACACAACATCTCCTGGGATATGCCCTGGCCAGATGTCCTTACCTCGAATCTAAGCCCGAGAAACCACCAGACACATCCACAGAATGGGATATTCTACAAGGTAGTTGGCTTGGGCTCCCCTAAACATTCAGTGCCGTGGAACACCAAAACAAAAGCAAAAGGCAAAAGGCCCATTCCAGATTCATAGGAGGTAAAGAAAGGGATGTAATAACCACGTGCAAGGCAAGAAACTTGATTAAATCCCTTCCCCCCCCCAAAAAAAACCCCAAAAAACTACAGAAGACTTTGGGGCGAAATGTGAACATGGATTGTATGTTAGTTGACGTTATTGAGTTAATGTTGATTTTTTATAGATGGGATAATAATAATGTGATTGTGTAGGAGGAAATTGTCTTCTTTCTCAAGATACATGCTGAAATGTTTAAAGATGAAGTATCCCGATGTCTGCAGCTTCCAAATGTTTCAGAAAAATATATATGGATTGTATATGTGTGCATATATATGCATGCACACATAGAGAGAACACACACATATACACATACATAGAGAATACACACACACACACACACACACACACACACACAGGATGAAAATGTGGCAAGTTATTGATAATTGGTTAATTTGGGGGAAGGATTTAAGGATATCTCAGGTACCAATCTTCCAACTTTTCTATATTCGGACATTTTTCAAAATTGAGATTGAAAGAATCAAAATAAAAAAAAGACATACTGTAATATAATGGTCATTAATGCAAGTTCTGGCAGCTAAACACCATAGCAGACTTGGAGCTGTGGCTTAGCACTGTATCTAGTCTGGAGTGGCTTGGATTTTAATACAGCCCTGACAGAGAAGTATAATTGAAGACCCTTCTGAGAAAGTTTAGATTCCAAAAGATCATCAAAGACTACGGAAAGACTGGGCACTAGTGACTCCTGCTGTGAACTTCATTGTCTTATTGGTTTTTTTTTTATTGTTTTATTGTTTTATTGTTTTATTGTAAGGGGTTACTGGTAGGAGTTCAAATATGAGTTGCCAAATCATGCATTCAAAATTTCAAGTCCACACAGTGTAAACTTATACCAGCCAGAATTTCTGTACATCTGACATTTTCAAATCCTGAAATTCCACCTTCTGACCACAGTTTCCTTTTCCTAGCCTTCTTTTACACTCAACCTGCCCTGCTCAGGTAGACTCTGAGTCCCTGCCAGCCTTCTTTAACTCACTTCCTTCCCTGCGCAGGCCCCATGCCCTCGTCCGTGTCTTCCGGGACACTCTAGTATTCACTCCTTCACCTGTATAAAGGCAAGGACTGGGTTCCAC
Source organism: Herpailurus yagouaroundi (assembly GCF_014898765.1). Taxonomy (NCBI): domain Eukaryota; kingdom Metazoa; phylum Chordata; class Mammalia; order Carnivora; family Felidae; genus Herpailurus; species Herpailurus yagouaroundi. The sequence continues at coordinate 14,290,072 of NW_024412376.1, read as the reverse complement.
TGATCTTTGTAGCCCCGGAGTTGAGCACAGTGATGGGTACATAATAAATATTTAATAAATACATGTAAATGAAATAGAATAATCTAATCCAACCCTCTCATTTTACAGATGAGGAAACCGAGGCTCAGAGATGCAAAACAACGTGCCTAAAACCAAACAACTGGTGAGTGGCAGACCAGGAAGGAAACCCATTTCCTTGGGGCTTTCTTTTTTTGGGTGTTTGTTTGTCTGTTTGTTTGTTTAGAGGGAGAGACAGAGCACAAGTGGGGAAGGGGCAGAGAGAGAGGGAGAGAGAATCCCAAGCAGGCTACATGTTGTCAGCACAGAGCCTGACGTGGACTCGATCTAATGAACCTGAGCTCATGTCCTGAGTTGAAAGCAAGACTCAGATGCTCAATCAACTAAGTCACCCAGGTGCTCCTTCTTATAACTTTCTTCTCAGTGCTCTTTCTACTGCCAAAGCTTCCTTCTCCATCACTTAAGTCTAGTTTAGTTTTTATTTTTTGAGATAGGATAGCTGGGGAACAGGAAAAGAATGAAAAGCCAGTTTGTCTACACATACCAGCTAATGGCCCAGGACATGTCTCTTCATCTGGCCTCTGCTCTCCACTTCCTCCATCTGCTCGTCCCCAAGGAGAATGGAGGTGTATGTGACTAGGCACCAGGAAAGATGTGGTAGTTGCATCCTCTGCCGGATTTCTGCTGCATTTTTAATCAGTGTCTCCCTGGTGAAAAGTCTCCGGTACCTTGATTTACTTTCACTTTTTCTCCTTGGTTTCAGTGTGTGTGTGTGTGTGTGTGTGTGTGTGTGTGTGTGTGTCCCTCCCTCAGGGTTTTGTTTCTAAGGAGCAATGGAAGTCTATTTTCTACAACTTTCAATTTCTTACCCGAAGATTTAAGAGGATATTCTGCAATTATCAGTGTCAAAGATGAAAAAAGCCAGACACGAGCTAAAGTGGTCAGGACAGATTGTAATCAGTAATGCATTATTGCAGTAGGGAAGGGTTCAGAGTGAACTGAACTCAAGTTCAGTTTGTTCAGAGGTGACTGGGCATTTCCAAGGGAGAATGGGAGAATAGGAAGGGGGCTTGCACAGAGGCATGGAAGTGAAAAATTACAAAAGCTTGGTCAGTGTAAATGCTATTAGGCCAGCTGTGTCTGTTAGGGGACAGTTAATCGAATTTAAGGTTCTATCCTCTCACAGACTGGGAGACAGGGGCCCTATACTTCCTGAGGATTGTATTTCAAAGGAATGGCTTTCAGGTCTGTGAGAAATTCATTCCTGAGTTGTAGGAGATACATATCCATCCAGAGGGACAGAGGAAGGATTCACAATTGTAAGCCCCTTTTAGCAAATTCTCCATAGAGGCTGACGGGGGCCTATCATCAGGTGTTGGCTAGAACAAACAGAAAATTCTTTAAGAAATTTTTTAAACATTTATTTATTTTGGGGAGAGGGAGAGAGACAGAGCATGAACGGGGGAGGGGCAGAGAGAGAGAAGGAGGCACAGAATTGGAAGCAGGCTCCAGGCTCTGAGCTATCAGCACAGAGCCTGATGTGGGACTCGAACTCATAAACTGTGAGATCGTGACCTGAGCTGAAGTTGGAGGCTCAATAGACTGAGCCACCCAGGCACCCAAACAGTAAATTCTTTCGGCTACCTTGAGCTTTTGTGTTTTAAGGTGGGTAAGGGTCATCCAAGGATGTGGTCTTGAACTGTTAGAAATGAAGTTAGTGTGTATATAAAATATATACAATAATGGAATATTATTCAGCCACAAAAAAGATCATCCATATATAAAAAATATATATGAATATTACTATCACTGATGGACCATATATTCCATTACATTGACACTGGGGCTGTTTCCATAATTTGGCTATTGTAAATAATACTACAATAAATATAGGGGTACATGTATCCTTTGAAAAAAAAAAGAAATCAAGTTAGTGTGTATTCAAGGATTCAGAGTGGGGGTGAGGGGAGGAAGGGGGTTGGATAAAATCATTTGTGCAGAGTCTGCAGTTTTTACAGACCAAGGATGAGGCCTGATCAAGAAGGCCCAGATGACCTGACTAGAGTCTGACCAAGGAGAGACTTTTTGTCATCGCTACCAAGGAAACATGAAACATATTTTTTAAATGGGCCTCATCCTCTGTGCCATCAAATTTTAAATCTGAAAACTGAATATGGCCACATATCTATGTGGCTCACACTTGACATTCCTTTACTCATTCCCTCCTTTCTCTCCTTTGTAATATTCCCAGTCATATTAGTTTCTCACTAGACCATATGCTTTTTTAGAATGACAGGTCTATATCCTATTTATCTCAGTGCTTCCTCCCCTCTCAGAGCTCCTCACAGTGCCAGGTGCATAGAGGACACTGGGCAAATGTTAATGAAATAAAGGAACAATCAAAAAAGGGGTAACCATGTCGGTCATCAGGTCCAAAAGGCCAGAAGATAAAGTTGGGGAAGCAAGGTGAGGGAAGTTCTGACACACTACTTATTTCAAAGGAATAATCTCCTTGGGGCATCCTCTACCACCATCACCAAAGATAGTTATTTGCCCTTGTTTTCTAAAGAACCAAAGAGAATTCATTCTTAGAGAGAAAGAGAAAGAGAAAAAGAAAAAAAGAAAAGAAAAGAATAGAAAAGAAAAGAAAAGAAAAAGAAAAAAACAGTGTTATTACCCATCCTGGCCATTGGTAGGAAAATTGACTCTGTAGTAAAACAACATTTTCTCCCCTATGTGTGTTTAGGGTTAGAGGGAGCCCTCAACAGATCATATTAACACACGCTGCTAGTCACATAGGGGTGGGATGGTTACTTTTACTCTTGTCTTACCTGCAAAATCAGGCTAGCAACTCCTACAGAACCAAGTTATGCTAAGCATCGAGTACTGTTTATGAAATAAAGCTGTAAACTGTAAGGTGCCATGGAAATATAAGACGAAGATGATTTTAGGTTTCTATTACAGCTGAGTGTGTTGTTGGAATGATAGTACATTCAACCCAAGTGGCATCTTCTCATTGTTTTAGTCATGCAGGAAAAGGGGAAATTAAGGTACACATAAGAGAAGCTAGCGGGTTATCGTCATGCAAGAGAAAATGATAGGGGAGGACTTAATGAAGCCAAACTCTGATGATCTGTGCCTTAACCACTATTTTCTCCTTTGAGGAGGAGTGGGAGAAAGCTTGAATAGGCAGGTATGAGCTGAATTGTGTCCTTCCCAAATTCATATGTTGAAGTTCTAACCCCTAGTGCCTCAGGATGTGTATTTGGAAATAAGGTCTTTTAAGAGGTAATTAAAGTTAAATGAGGTCATTGGGGTGGGCTCTAATCCAATATGACTAATGTCTTTATAAGAAGAGGACAGTGGGACACAGACACTCTCAGAGGGAAGACCATGTGAGGACACAGGAAGAAGATGGCCACCTGCAAGTCAAGGAGAGAGGCCTCAGGGGAAATCAACCCTGCCAACACCTTGATCTTGGACTTCCAGCCTCCAGAACATAAGAAAATAAACTGTTGTTTAAGCCCCCAGGCTGGTATTTTGTTATGGTGGCCCTAGCAAACTAGAACAGATGGTCATCCTGTTATTTAAAAACAAAAACAAAAACTATATAACACAAAAGATTAAGAAAAAATTGACAAGAACAATCCAGGTGATTCCAGTGTCCCTTACTCCTCCATCATGGTTCTCCATGTGACATGACTCTCATCTCTGGGTCGTGTTTGAGCCACAGCTCATCAGTTTGTCCTCATAGCTTCCCCACCCTGGCAGTAGCCCTTATCCTGGACACAAGCTTCCATGCCTGCCCACCATGGGAGAAGAAAATCAATGGAGGAAAGTGGAGAATGCTGTGGACTAAGCAGGCTGGACCCCTAGGTCCATACTACTTTAACAGAGGGCACACCCTGGGGACAGCAGTGGCCAGTGGCAGAGAGATGCTGCTGTGTGGGTCAGATTGTACCCTGTGGCAATCCAGAATTCTTCCACAGGCAGTCGACTCAGAGAAAGGATGTGGAGGCCTGTCTCAGTACTCATCAACTGTGTGGCCTCAGGCAATTTACTGAACCTCTCTGAACTTCAGTTTTCCTACCTATAAAATGAAAATTACCGGCCCCACATGCTGTCAAGAGGATGGAATGGAATTATGTAATTATTTGAAATTCATAAAGCGGCCAGCACAGGCTTAGCACACAGCTGGCTACATCTCAAATATTGATAAAATTGGAAACAGGGCATTTTTGTTTTTTGGTCCTCTGGGCACCTTCTCCTTGACTCCTAGGACCGTTCCTGTAAATATGAACTGTTTATGATGGTGAGAAATGCAGATTCCTTCTGTTCCTAGGAGGATTGCCAAGACCTTTCCTGTGACCATTTTTATAGATTCCAGGAAAGGGCATTTTGATAGTGTATCTCATTCCCAGGTGTCCTGTACAGGTCCTCTAGAAGGGCAGGTCTGGAATGCTGAAGGCCGCCCCTACAGGTGTGGAGACTGATTTCTGTAGCTTGTTCTTGAACTGCCTTTGAAGAGAGCCTCCTCCTGCTTGCCTTCACCCCCTTGAGGTCACCTTGGCGGTGACTGCAGATTATTTTTAGCTGTAGGCAGTGTTTCTTACACTGTGTGCAGAACATTTATATCAGAATTTTGGTGGGGGGCGGGGGCAGAGGGAAACATGCAGATTCCCAGGCTCCTCCCAAACCTATGGAATCAGAACCTCTGGGAGCTTATGCTTGTTCCCCTAGCTCCTCAGGTGACTCTGAAGCTGCAGGTGCTGTCACCTTCATACAGTGAGTATTCAACTAATGGTGGCTAGCGTATGTATGTGATGGGGAGGTGAGACAACAATAGTTATCGAGCATTTACTATGTTCCGGCCCTTACATACTGTGTATGCTTCCTATGGATGCTGTAACATATTACCACAAACTTAGTGGCTTAAAACAGCCCACCTTTGTTCTCTCACAGTTCTAGAAGTTGGAAGTCTGAATCATTTTCACTAAGCTAAAATCAAGGTGCTTGTGGGCAGAGCCACACTCTCCCAAAGGCTTCTTGCCTTTTTTTACCCTCTACAGCTGCATCCCTGGCCTCGGGCTCCTGCCTCCATCTTCTTCTTGCTTCTGTAGCCACCTTGCCTTCTTCCTCTGTAGTCAACTCTCCCTCTGCCTCCCTCTTATAAGGATACTTATGATTGAATTTAGGGCCCACCAAAATAATCCAGGATAATCTCCCCATCTTTTAATTTTTTTAAGTTTATTTATTTATTTTGAGAGAGACAGAGACAGTGTGAGTGGGGGAGGGGCAGAGAGAGAGGGAGCGAAAAATCCCAAGCCGGCTCTGTGCTGCTTGCGCAGAGCTCGACAAGGCACTCGAACTCAGAAAACTGCAAGATCACGACCTGAGCCGAAACCAAGAGTTGGACACTTAACCTGATGAGGCACCCAAGTGCCCCTTGGATAATCTCCCCATCTTAAGATCTTCGACTTAATTACCGTTGGTTTACAAATCGGTCCCCATACGTGGAGCGTAAGAAGAGACCAAAGAAAGAGGCAGACCGTTCCAGATTGGTAGATGACAGGTGTAATAAACAAGGGAAATTCACACAGGATTCCTATCAGGCAGCTGCAAGACCAGTGGATCTCCATGCTCACCCACCAGAAACTTAAAAGTTTAAACAGAGGCCTTAACTGGGTTTGATCACATATACTATCTAGGTGGTCTCAAAAACACATTGCTCTCTCAAGGCTGCATTCTTGAAAACACCATTGTGGAAATGGTGGCAGAATGTACATTCCAAGCACATGGAAGGGGGTGAAGAGCCTCCAGTTGTCTGGGTCCAGCTGGTGGGTCACATCCTCTCAATGGGCCTCTAATAATCACATCTGCCAAGTCTCTTTTGCCATATAAGGTAATATTCACAGGTTCCAGGGATTAGAACCTGGATATTTGGGGGGGGGGGGGTCATCATTCACACACATTATTTTTTAATCCTCAGAACAATACTATGAGGTGGTTAGTGTTATCCCCATTTTCCAGATGAGGGAACAATTTTTAAAGTGCAAACCACACAGCTGGTGGAGGAGTTAGGATCTGTGCCCAAGACTGACTGGTTTTAAGACCTGTAATTCCTGCTAGACATCAGATTGAACTATAATACCTGACACAGGAATACTACCAGTCACAGCTTGTCGGTCTTTTAGACGTCTAAGACAGCCATTAAAATGTCCCAACATGATGCTATTCTCAGTCTCTTTCCCAAATACAGGTGAGAAGTCCAGCTCTTGAATTCAAGTGGGTTATTGGAAGACAGGGTATTGACAGACAAGCCAGGTCCTTGCCAAATTTTTGGAACACCCGAGAAGATATAGATGATTACCAAACAGCCCACTGGGTCGATTCTTGAGATGGGAGCGGCTACTTCCATTTAGAGCCCTCATGGTAGTTCTGCACAATTTAAGTAAAAAAGATTATAGAGGAGGGGTGCCTCTGTGGCTTAGTCGGTTGGGTGTCCAACTTCGGCCCAGGTCATGATCTCACAGTTCGTGAGTTCGAGCCCTGCGTCGGGCTCCGTGCTGACAGCTCAGTGCCTGGAGCCTGCTTCAGATTCTGTGTCTCAACCTCTCTCTGCCCCTCCCATGCTCATGCTCTGTCTCTCTCTGTCTCTCAATAATAAATACAAAACGTTAAAAAAATTTTTTTAAAAAAAGATCATATAGGAGAAGCAGCTAGGCTAGGTCTCAAAGAGAGCCTTAAAAAGGCACATCCAGGATGTGTTAACCAACCTTACTGTGGAAATCATTTCACAGTACATGCTTGTATCAAGTCACCACACTGTACAACTTAAATTTACATATGTTCTATGTCATCAATAACTCAGTAAAGCTGGTCGGGGGTAGGGGGGGCGGAAGCCGTCTTCTTATTCGACAGCATCTCTGAGGTTGCTATGATTCTGCAGTGCCCAGCCAAGTGCAAAAGCAGGACCTGAAGAACTGTTGTAACAGTGACTGTAACAACTATCGGGAGTGTGTAGTTATTGGAATGTCTGTAAGTTAGCACTATGGAAACACAATGGCAAATGCTTCATGAAGCCCAGCCAGGTAGAGATAAGTAAACAGGGGAATCTTCTGAGTAAAGAAGCAGAAAATAAGAAAAGGGATATATAGGCTTCACTGCAGGAAAAAACAAAGTAAAAATAGACTGTTAGACTTCTATCATATAGATATAACTTAATTACAATATTTAGTTTGCAATAAAATACAGTGTTCTCAGAAAGGAGAGAGACTAAACTTTTTCTATTCCAAAGTGTAGGAAGGAATCCCAAATTGGATATTTTAACCTTTAAACAGAACATAGTCTCCACTTAGCATTCTCTCATTTCTAAAAAGGTTGTGCATTGTAATTTAAATCACTGTGAAGCAAAACCACCTTTAAATTCTGGTCAATGGCTTATTTATATGTATTTGATATATCAAAGAATTAGGATGGTTCTCCAAAGTTAATTGCAATGGGATTCATCCTGGGTTCTAAGTTTCTGTATTTAGATGGGCTTGAAAATTCAATACTTACTCTCTTAGCACCCTCGGATTGCCTTTATGTGAACCCAAACTCAGTCCGAAGTGTTTGAATCTATCCACGATCCTAATCACCCATCTTTATTTAGGTCCCACCTTCCTAGAGGAGTCAGGAAGAACAAGTAGAAGTTTTTCTCAACAGGAAAGCTCATCAGGAAAAAGCTAGTGTATGAGAACAGAGGAAATGCAATGAAGGAAGCACTACAAAAAAGAATAAAGGTCATTTCAACCTTTTGTATCAAAAGGAATCGGGACTAGTGTGGGTAGCAGACAGTAACCAAAGTTATGAAGGCAATCTGTTTATTACTTGACATTTGCTTTTGTGTATCCTTTGTCTGTAAAGGTGAACTCATCAAAGTTCCTAACATACACTCACTCAGTGCCAGTTTCCCATTGCACCTTTCCTTTTATGCTGTTTGAGTCTACAAAAGTGAAATATAGCCCTATCTCAAACTAGAGGCACCTGGGTGGCTCAGTCAGTTAAGCGTCTAGCTCTTGGTTTTGGCTCAGGTCATGATCTCATGGTTTGTAAGTTGGAGCCCAGCATCAGGTTCTGTGCTGCAAGTGTGGAGTCTGCTTGCCCCTCCCCCACTCATTCCCTCCCTTCCCCCCTCTCAAAACAAATAATAAAAAATTTTTAAAATAAGTTCTAGCTGAAATAAAGCTCCAAGTTTAAAGAAACCATGCTCAGCAATATGGCAGAATGCAAACCCTATTAACCCTTTTAGCATAAGACACCTACAATTGTCTATTTTTAAAACATTTTTTTTTGAGAGAGAGAGAGAGGGCGCAAGTGAGCGAGGGGCAGAGAGAGAGAGAAAGAATCCCAGGAAGGGCAGCAGGAGAGAGAGAGAGAGAGAGAGAGAGAGAGAGAGAGAGGAGAAGTGGGGTTTACCCAAAGTGGGGCTCGTGTTTTTACCTGAGGTGGGGCTCAGGCTCACCCGATGTGGGACTGGAAATCACGAACCCTGAGATCATGACCTGAGCCAAAGTGAGATGCTTCATGACTAAGCCACCCAGGTGCCCCTAAAACAACAAATATTTACAAATATTTAAAAAAACAACAAACTATTAAGTGCCTAGCCAGCTTAGTAAAAGTAAAAGAAAATCCTCAAAGACCAAAATTAATGTAAATCATGGATTCAGAGAAACAAGCAAGGATATGGAAGAGTTACTGCTCAAGGAACATCTGGAGGCCTGGAGTTTCCATTTAAGTAGTTTCGTTAAGGGGTTAAATAGTTTCGTTAAGCTGAAGTGTCCGACTTCAGCTCACGTCATGACCTCACAGTTCTTGAGTTTGAGCCCCGAGTTGGTCTCCACACTGACGGTGCGGCGCTTGCTTGGAATTCTCTCTCTCTCCCCCTCCCTTGCTTGTGCATGCTCTCTCTCTCTCTCTTAAAGTAAATAAAAAGTTTTATAAAATAATAAATGAATAGTTTTGTTGAGGGGAAAGGGAGACAAAGCCTAGTACCCACACAGGTGAGATGTCTACCTACCTAGAGACCTTTGTTTATAAGGCTGGGACCCTGAAAACCACACTTCATTTGGTAATCCAGGGGAAAAATCCTTTCTCTCTTGAGATATTAAGGAAACCTGTCTCTCTTGCCCTTTCCTCTAAGTGAAAGGGAGACAAATATGTTTAAGAATTTGCATTTTACCCTCACACAGGTGTAGGACCAGAATGTATACTGTTTGAGAATCCTGGAAGCACCAAACTGATCATTTACTTTAAAGACATCCTGGATTGCTAATACATCAGGTGCTTGCAAAAACAAATGTAAATATTCACTCAAGGATTACACCTTAAACCCGAGTCAAAGAACTATTACAGATAGGCTCCATGGAACACGATCTCACAATGATAAATTACAAGACACACGAGGAAACGGTCACTTGAGCGACAGTCAAGGGAAAGAAGAAACAGTAGAAACATTCGGAAAAGACTGAAGACGTTACAAAATAAAGCAAAATAAATATTGTAATGTATTGATTGAAAGAAATGGGGTGTTAGAAGTATGGCCTTGGAGCAAACAAGAAAGCATTCTGCCAGCTTTATAAGCAATAACTGAGACCTGCCATGATTTGTAATACACAAACAAAAATTACAGCGTATCTGCTCAACACTCTACAAAGACATGCTAAGATACGGCCATAAAATCTTAACTGATATTAGACAAGATAGTATTTTACAAGCACTTACTTTAGCAAACAACCTAATGTAAACAACATAGTTCTGCATTAAAAATCTTTCCTCCAAGACCCTCAGGGGATCTGTTATTTGATTGTCTACTATATGTACCGTAAAATTTTGACAAGGCTTAATTCTGTTTTCCCTTTGTGTTAACATTTTTGGAGGTCCAACAGAGATTACCCACTACTCAGAGCTTGCTCCTCAACTCCTGAGCGGGGGACATTTTGGCAGCATGCCAAAAGATCTTTGTCTCTCTTGACCTTCTCACCTGGGAAGCCATCACTGACCAGAGAATCCAAGTTGTTACAGTGATCGGGAACCACCGAGGTATTACCTGTCAAAACTCCTGAAATTGGCCATGAGATTATTGAAGCTGAGTGGCGAGTACATGAAGGGTTCACCATAAGCTGTCTCTACTTTTGTATGCATTTGAAATTTTACATAACAACTTTAAAAATAGAATCTGCTGGGGGCGCCTGGGTGGCGCAGTCAGTTAAGCGTCCAACTTCAGCCAGGTCACGATCTCGCGGTCAGTGAGTTCGAGCCCTGCGTCGGGCTCTGGGCTGATGGCTCAGAGCCTGGAGCCTGCTTCCCATTCTGTGTCTCCCTCTCTCTCTGCCCCTCCCCCGTTCATGCTCTGTCTCTCTCTGTCCCAAAAATAAATAAAAAACGTTGAAAAAAAACTTAAAAAAAAAAAGAACCTGCTGTAGAACACTCCTCTCAACAACAGCAAAATGTATATTCTCCTCAAATGCACGTGGAATATTCTCCAGGATGGATTATATGTTAGACCATAAAACAAACCTTAATAAGTTTTTAATGATTTAAATTATGCGAGTATGTTCTATGACCACAATGGAATTAAATTAGAAGTCAATAACAGAAAGTAATTTGGAAAACTTACAAATAGGTGGAAACTAAAACAATACAATCCTAAATAACCAATAGATCAAAGTATAAATAATAATGGGAATTTAAAAAAATATTTTGCAATGAATGAAAGTGAAGATACAACATACCAAAACTTATGCCGTTATGGGAGTGCCTGAAGGGAAATTTATAGCTGAAAATGTCTATATGAAAAAAGAAAAGATCTCTAATCAGTAACCTAACCTTCCATCCTAAGATCCTGGAGAGAGGAAACTAAACCTAAAGCAAGCAGAAGGAAGGAAATACTAAATAAATATTAGGACAGAAATTAACGAAATAGAGAATACAAAAACAATAGGAAAAAAAGCAATGAAACCAAAAGTTGATTATTTTAAAAAATTGAGAAAATCAATAACAATTGGCCAAGAATGAGAGAAAGAAGGCTCAAGTTACTAGAGTCAGAATGAAAGAGGAGACCTTACCACCAACCTTACATAAATAAAAATGATTATAAGGAATATTATGAAAAACTGGTAATTAAAAAAAAAGAAAAGAAAAATTGGTGATATATAGATAATTTATATATGATGAGGTCGGATGCATTTAGGGTTAGATGACCTTAGACTACTTGTATGACATGGACAAGTTCTTAGCAGGATGCAAACACCTGAAAACAACTCAAGGTGAAATAGAAGATTGAAACAGACCTATATCAAATAAAGACATTAAGTTAGTAATAAAAAAAACTACCTACAAAAAAAGCTCAGGCCCAGGTGGATTCATCGGTCAATTCTACCATTTAAGGAAGATTTAATACCAATTCTTTACAAGTAAGAGAAGAGGATACTTCTCAACTCATTCTATGAGCCAGTATTACCCTGATACCCAAACCAGACAAAGACATCACAAGAAAACTACAGACCAATATCTGACGAATATGGGCGCAAAAATCCTCAGCAAAGTGCTAGCAAACCAAATCGAGCAGCATATAAAAAGGGTTACACACCATGATCTAGTGAGTATTATCCCAGGAATGCAGGTTAATTTAGCACCTGAAAGTCAATTAATGTAATACACCGTATCAATAGAATAAAAAAACAATACACATAATTATCTCAGTAGATGAAGGAAAAGCCCTTGACAAAATCTAACACCCTTTTTTGATGAAAAAAGAAAACATATTAGGGGCGCCTAGGTGGCTCAGTCGGTTGAGCTTCTGACTTTAGCTCAGATTATGATGTCACAGTTCATGAGTTCGAGCCCCACGTCAGGCTCTGTGCTGACGGCTCAGAGCCTGAAGCCTGCTTCAGATTCTGTGTCTCACCCTCTCTCTGCCTCTCCCCTGCTAATGCTCTGTCTCTCTCTGTCTCAAAAATAAACAAAACATTAAAAAAATAATAATAATAAAAAGGAAAACATATTCAACAAACTATAGAAAGGAACTTCCTGAACCTGATAAAAGACATCTATGAGAAACCACAATTCACATTATACTAATGGTTCCCTAAGATCAGGAATGAGACCAAGTGTTCTTGCCACTTCTATTCAATATTGTACTAAAGGTTCTAGTAAGGCAATTAGGCAATAAAGCAAAATAAAACATATCCATCCAAATTAGAAAAAAGATTAAAAATATAGAGAAATAAAATTATTTCTATTCACACTCAACATACTCTTGTATATAGAAAATCTAGGGAATTTACTTAAAAAGAAACGATTAGAACTAATAAGTTCAGCAAGGTTGCAGGATGCAAGATCAACACATAAAAACCCATTGTATTTCTATATGCATGCAATGAGCAATCTGAAAATAAGGTAAACAATTCCATTTACAGAAAAGAATAAAATACCTAGGAATAAATTTAACTAAAGAAGTATACAATTTATGTTCAGAAAGCTACAAAGTATTGTTAAATGAAATTTTGGAAAGGTATCCCATGTTGGTATATTGAGAGCCTTAACACTGTTTAAAAGACAATATTCCCCCCAAAGTGATCTGCACATCCAACATAATCTTTATTAGAATCCCAGCTAACTTCTTTGTAGAAATTAGCAAGTTGATTATAAAATTCATATGGAAATGCAAGAGACCCAGAATAACCAAAACAATCTTGCAAAAGAAAAACAGAGTTAGAGGACTCACACCTTCTGAATTCAATTTACTATAATGCAATGCTAATCAAGATTGTGTGATAATGGCATAAGAATAGGTTATAGATCAATGGAATAGAATTGAAAGCCCAGAAAGAAACCATATGTCTATGGTAAATTGATTTTCAACAAGGGTTCCAAGACCATTCAGTGGGGAAGAATATTCTTTTAAACAAATGGTGCCAGTACAACTGTATTGCCAAATCCTAAAGAAAGAAGTTGGAGCCCTACCTCACACCATATACAAAAAATTAACTCAAAATGAATCAGACCCGAATGTAAGAATTTAAACTATAACATTCTTAGAAGGAAATATAGGGCCAAATTTTCATGATGTTGGATCTTGACATAGATTCTTAGATATTTCACAAAAAAACATGAGCAAAAAAATAGATACATTGGGCCTCATCAAAATTAAAAACTTTTGCACTTCAAGGGGCACTATCAAGAAATTTAAAAAACAACTCGCAGAATGGATTAAAATATGTGCAAATTATATATTTGATAAGGCATTTTTATCTAGAATACATTTTTTTTTTAAAAAAAACTCTTACAACTAAAGAATAAAAAGACAAATAATCCAAATTGAAGATGAATAAGGTCTGAATAGACTCTTCTCCAAAGAACATACAGAAATGGCCAAAAAGCACATGAAAAATGCTTGAAATCAGGGGTGCCTGGGTGGCTCAGTCGGTTAAGCATTGGACTTTGGCTCAGGTCATGATCTCACTGTTCGTGGGTTCAAGCACCACTTCAGGCTCTGTGCTGAAAGCTCAGAGCCTGGAGCCTGCTCTGCATTCTGTGTCTCCCTCTCTCTTTGCCCCTCCCCCACTCACACTCTGTCTCCATCTCTCTCTCTCTCAGAAGATGAATAAACATTTAAAAAAAAAAACCTTTTTTTAAAGAAAAATGCTTGAAATCAGAAAAATATAAATCAAAACTACAATGAGCTACCACTTGAGATGTCTAAAATCAAAATGTATACAAGAATGCTTATAGCAGCATTATTCATAACAGCCAAAAGGTGGAAACCCAAATGTCAATCCACTGATGAGTAGATAAGCAAAATGTGGTCTATGCATACAATAGGATATTATTCAGCCCCAAAAGGGAGTGAAGAACTGATACATTCTGTAGCGTGGATGAACTTTGAACACAGCATACTAAATGAGAAGCCAATCATAAAGGACTTCATGTCGTATGACTTCATTTATATGAAATGTCTAGAAAAGGCAAATCTACACGGAGAGACAGAAAATATATTGCTGATTGCTCCGAGCTGGAGGGTATGTATGGTGAGGATTAGGGGATGATTGCTAAAGGATATGGCATCTCTTCTTGAGGTAGTAAAAATGCTCTAAAATTTCTTGTGGTGATGGCTGCACAGCTCTGTGAATGTGCGAAAAACCATTGAACTGTATAGTTTAAATAGGCCATGGGTATGGAATGTGAATTATATCTCAACAAAACTGTTACAAGGAGAGGGCAGAGAGAGGGAAAAGCGGTAAGGGTAGACATACAAGTTAATGTAGGGGTTCGTGCTTAACCTGTAGTAAGCCATGTTTCAGAGAATTGCTCTAAATCAGCACTGTTCAATAGAAATTTCAGTGAGGGGGCACCTGGGTGGCTCAGTCAGTTAAGCATCCAGTTTTGGCTCAGGTCATGATCTTGAGGTTCATGGGTTCAAGCCCCACATCGGGCTCTGTGCTGCCACCTCAGAGCCTGGAGCCTGCTTCAGATTCTGTGTCTCCGTCTCTCTCTCTCTGCCCCTCCCTAGCTTGCACTCTGTCTCTCGTTCTCTCCCAGAAAAAAAGTAAACATTAGGAAATAAATACATAAAAATTTTTTTAAAAGACTGTAAATGTAAGCATGTGTATTTAATGAGAGTTGCAACAACTAATGGCTGCATGTGAAACACTGCAAATTATGTGAGCCTCTAGAATCAATCACTCCACCTTTACTGCCTGGGTCAATTTTTAAGTGTCATATTTTTCTTACAAATTTTTAATAAAAACAGTGATTATATGTTTTTCAAGTATAATCCTAAGATTCTTAATTAGCTTGAGACCTTTAAGTTATCCACTGAGGTAATTAGGGAGTAATCTTTACGTATCTGGAAAATTTTCAAAGGAAAAATTTCAAATTTGTAAATAAAGAGAAAATAAGGCCCATGCTCATGTTGTTTTGGCCTACATCTTCTTGTCCATATAAACACACATAGCTTCAAAAATGCTGATTCGAAGGGGCACACGCACCCCAAAGCTTATAGCAGCGCTATCAACAATAACCCAAGTACGGAAAGAGCCCAAATGTCCATTGACGGATGAATGAATAAAGAAGATATGGTGTATATAAATACCATGGAATATTACTCAGCGATCAAAAAGAACGAAATCTTGTCATTGGCAGCAACATGGGTGGAACTAGAGTGTATTGTGCTAAGTGAAATAAGTCAGTCAGAGAAAGACAAATATCCTATGATTTCACTCATGTGTGGAATTTAAGAAACAAAACAGATGAACATGGCGGAAGGGAAGGAAAAATAAGATAAAAGCAGAGAGGGAGGCAAACCGTAAGAGACTCTTAAATAAAGAGGACAAATTGAGGGTTGCCGGAGGGGTGTTGGGTGGGGGGATGGGCTCAATGGGCGATGGGCATTAAGGAGGGCACTTGTTGGGATGAGCACTGGGTGTTGTATGTAAGTGAGGAATCACTGGGTTCTACTCCTGAAACCAATATTATACTATATGTTGACTAACTTGGATTTAAATAAAATGAAAAAAATGAAGAAAAAGATCATTAAAAGTAAATAAAATGTTTACAAAATTTAAAAAGCAAACACATGTATCCTTAGGACACTCAGTGAAGATAGTAAAAACTGATCTATTATAAACATTGCCTAATAACATGCCTGGTAAGATGAATTATGTGTATAAAATTAGAGTTTCAAAGGGTTAAATAGCATCGGCGTTTAAACATTATCTGGGCACAAAGCCAATCCAGGCAAGTCATGGGGGAGCCCTGGGAAGTAAGAGGCGATGGGCCATCAGGGCCTGCGGGGAGGGGTCCCCACTGCGATAGCACGGGACCTGTTCAGGATTGCCATGGGGCCTTGCAGGGTAGGGCTGTGCCCAGGACAAGCCTTGTACCTACTGGTGAGCTTTGCCACAACGAGGAAATGATAGGCCTCTGGGTGATCCTACAGAGGACTGTGAGCTCCCGGCTGAGGGCTTGAACTTTGCTCTCCCAGGTGACTTGTGATTTGCCTTCTGTGCTGGCTGTAGAGCCCCTAGAGATTGTCCCCACTCTAGGGGGTGCTCTGGCTTCTGGAAAAGACTACTAACATTTGTACACAGTTGGATTCACCTTTTGGATACTTCCGGACTTTATGCAAATTCCTAGTGTTTGTAATATTACCTTTGGGCATTGTTGTTATAAAATATATGAGACCAGTTAGTCATGCAGCCAAGATAATGGACATTTCTTGTTTTCTTGTACCTTTGCTTGTATCTTAATAAATTAACTATTCTCTTCTGTTTTAATTAAAAGACTTTATTTTTTTATAGCATTTTTAAGTGTACAGAGAGTTCTTGGGGCACCTGGGTGGCTCAGTCAGTTATGCGTCTGACTCTTGATTTCAGCTCAGGTCATGATCTCATAGCTTGTGGGTTTGAGCCCCACATCTGCACTGTTAGTGCAGAGCCAGCTTGGGATTCTCTCTCTGTCTGTCCCCAGTTCATGCGCTCTCTCTCTCTCAAAATAAATAAATAAACTTTAAAAACAACTTTACAGAGAGTTCTCATCTACTCCTACCCCACCCCTACCAAGCCAACACAGTTTTCCCTATTATTTACATCTTGTATTATAATGTACCTCTTTTATAATTAACCAATACTAATACATTATTATTAACTGAAGTCCACGGTTTCCATTAGGGTTCACTCTTTGTGTTGTACCTTCCATAGGTTTTGAAAAATGTGGAATGACATGTCCATGATTTTTGTATTGTGTCGAATAGTTTCACTGTCCTGCAAAACCTCTTCCTCTAGTTTTCAGTTTAGTTTTAGCAGTTCTATATATATATATATATATATATATATATATATATATATATA
>NW_024412376.1:14216899-14273062 GCF_014898765.1 Herpailurus yagouaroundi | reverse complement strand
TTTTTTTTTTTTTTTTTTTTTTTTTTTTGAGACAGAGGGAGACAGAGTGTGAGTGGGGGAAGGGCAGAGAGAGAGAGAGAGACACACACAGAATCTGAAGCAGGCTCCAGGCTCCGAGCTGGCGGCACAGAGCCTGATGCAGGGCTCAAACTCACAAACTGTGGGATCGTGACCTGAGCCGAAGTCGGACGCTTAACTGACTGAGCCACCCAGGCGCCCCTTTTAGTTGTATTTCTGACATCGAGCCCCAGATTGAGAACCAGGTGGGTTTTTTTATTTTCCCAAAATGTCCTAAATGGTTTTTTGACTACCATTTTTGATTTTCCCAAAATGGCCATTTGGTGATATCCGGAAGAATATACATACCTCAAGCTCGAAGAACATATGCAGGCTCCAAAGGCAAGAATCAATACCCAAGTGCAAAAATGCCCAGAGGTGGGGAAATTTTATTCATTTGCATAACTAGTTGCCTCACTTGCAACCAGCATAACCTTCAAATATCTGTAAAGGTGTGGTAAAGACATTACACATTGCTGGGTCCCTATGAATTGGATTTTCAGTGCTTCTTGACTACGTCTTCATAAGCATGTGTATTTTCAGAGTAGGTGAAGTCATTCCCTGTCACAAAGCACTCCCTTATCCTGTCAAAGACATCAGGACAGTATGTCATTCTTTCCAACCTGGAGAATGATGTCAGCTCACTCCACAGACAGAGGCTCACTTTATTGAACTGTTTTTTTGTTGTTGTTGTTTTGTTTTAATTTTTTTACGTTTATTTATTGTTGAGAGACAGAGAGAGACAAAGCATGAGCGGGGAAGGGACAGAGAGAGAGGGAGACACAGAATCCGAAGCAGGCTCCAGGCTCTGAGCTGTCAGCACAGAGCCTGATGTGGGGCTCGAACTCAGAACCACAAGATCATGACCTGAGCTGAAGTCAGTCGCTCAACCAACTGAGCCACCCAGGCGCCCCTATTGAACTGTTCTTTTGCCTTATCAGGCTGGTTTCTGGGGCCATTTACCAGTTTTACTATTCATATCTGTATCTACATTTCCCAAACACAGAAATGTGAAACACATTGATACAAGTGTCAAAACCAAATTGGCTAATCTAGTGAGTGAAACTGAAACGTTTTGGTCTCTTTCCTCTTTACTCATGAGAATTCATTCCTCTGCGCAAAGCAAACAAACAAAAAATACCACTGAATCCTTATGAAATAGCTCCTGGAAGGCCTCTGCATTTTCATGTTATATCCCCATGAAAGGACACTACTTGGGGTGACAATACATCCTAGTTTTCCCAGCACAGTCCTCGTTTATGCTGTTGCCTGTGATGGTTAATTTTATGTGCCATTTTGCCGGGGCCACGGGAGGCCAAGATAGGTGGTTAACCATTATTTTGAGTGTGTCTGTAAGGGTGTATGTCTAGATGAGATTAAGATTTGAGTCTGGGGGCGCCTGGGTGGCACAGTCGGTTAAGCATCCGACTTCAGCCAGGTCACGATCTCGCGGTCCGTGAGTCCGAGCCCCACGTCAGGCTCTGGGCTGATGGCTCAGAGCCTGGAGCCTGGTTCCAATTCTGTGTCTCCCTCTCTGTCTGCCCCTCCCCCGTTCATGCTCTGTCTCTCTCTGTCCCAAAAAATAAATAAACGTTGAAAAAAAAAAAAAAACGATTTGAGTCTGAAGACTGAGTATAGCAGACTGCTCTCCCCTCTGTGGGCGGGCCCCATCCAATCAGTTGAAGGCCTCAATCCAGCAAAAAGGCGACTGAGGCAGAATTTTCTCTTTTAGTCTTTTCCTGCCCTCCTCACACTAGCTCTCCTAGATCTCAGGCCTTTGGATTCGAACTAGAACTACACCATCTGATCCTGGGTTCCCAGCTTGCTGACTGCAGATTTGGGATTTCTCAACCTCCATAACCGTGGAAGCCAAGTTCTTACAATAATTAATTAATTAATTATTAATAAACAAATAAATATCCTATTAGTTGTGTTTCTCTGGAAAACCTTGACTAATGCATTATTCCAGTGTAATTATTTATAACCCCTCCCCCCATTTCACTCTCAAAAGTGTTCCAGTTTGGAAGATAGATTATATGGCTACCCTAACTCTCAGCCGTCACAGTCTGATATGATCAGCACAGCCTGCTCTAGCACAGACAGCGTCCCCCTGAGCTACGGAGGATGCAAGACAGGACATCTCATTTTAGGCCCAGCTTGCCCCTTGCTGGCCAAAGCCCGGCGTCTTAACTTCCCTCATCACAGGCAAACTGGAGCCCGTGACTGCACACGGGACTGAGAGGAGACAACCAGAGCTGCCTTGGGATATGGATGGAAGCAGAGAGTGGGACTCAAAAGGGAGAGGCTCACTGCTGTCATCTGAGTGGTTGTGCAGGAAACCACAGGCCCAATCAGCCTGGGATCCAAGCGGTCTGAACACGAATCCTCCTCCTGCCTTTACCAGGACTTATCTGCAACTTGTTCCAACTTTCTAGGCTCTGTTTCTTGATCTTCTAGAGTAGGGTCAATAGCAGAAAGACAGAAAAGCATAGTATTGGTTAGATGTCCCTGAGGCCATAGAGTAATTAAGCTTTTGACCTCCAGAGCCAGACTGGCTTTGAATCACAGCTCTGTCACCTACTAGCTAGGATCCGGGAGAGTTACGGAATCTCTCCAGGCTTGAGTTTCCGTATCTGTAAAATGGGGATGGTGATGATAATTGTGTCTGCCTTATAAGATTTGGCAGAGGAAGAGGGGAGGTGAGAATGTGGGGTTAGAGTTTAATGGGGACAGAGTTTCAGTTTTGCCAGATGAAAATGTTCTGGAGATGGAAGGTGGTGACGGCTACATAACGTGTGAATATAGTTAATGCCTTGGAACTGTACACTTAAAAATGGCTAAGGGGCGCCTGGGTGGTTCAGTCAGTTGAGCATCCGGCTTCGGCTCAGGTCATGATCTCATGGTCTGTGAGTTCTAGCCCCGCGTCGGGCTCTGTGCTGACAGCCCAGAGCCTGGAGCCTGCTTCAGATTCTGTGTCCCCGTCTCTCTCTGCCTCCCCCGCTCATGCTCTGCCTCTCTCTGTCTCAGAAATAATAAACATTATTTTTAAAAAAATGGCTAAGATGGGGGGCACCTGGATGGTTCAGTCGGTTAAGCGTCTAACTCTTGGTTTCAGCTCAGGTCATGATCTCACAGTTTATGAGTTCGAACCCCCAGTGGGGCTCTGCATCAACAGTGGGATTCTCTCTCTCCCTGTCTCTCTCTCTGCCCCTCCCCTGCTTGCACTAAGTAAATAAATAAATAATGGTTAAGATGGTCAATCCTGTGTTATGCATATTTTACCACAATTAAAAATAATTTATGAAAGCTTAGAGCATGAAAGCATAATGTAAGTGAACTAAGTCAGAGAAAGAAAAATACCATATGATCTCACTCATGTCTGGAACTTAAGAAACAGAGCAAATGGACAAAGGGAAAAAGAGAGAGAGAGAGAGAGAGAGAAACCAAAAAACAGACTCTTAACTATAGAGGACAAACTGATAGTGGCCAGAGGTGAGGTCAGTGGGACAGTGGTGGAAATAGGGGATGGAGATTGAAAAGTACACTTGTCATGATGAAAAATAAAATGAAATGAAATGAAAAAATTATAAAACCTTTTTTGAAAAAAGATTTAGGAGAGGAATACTGAGCTCATTTCTGAACCACCCCTGGAAGAGTGCCTGTCACCCATGAGCCTTCCCTGAGGACTTGCTGTGCATATCGTGAGCTGGGTGACATGGAAAAACTTAGCTTGACTCCTGGACTTCAATCCCCTTACCCACAAACTGAAGTCATGGCAAGAATTAGAAATAAAGCAGGTAGGGGCGCCTGGGTGGTGCAGTCGGTTAAGCGTCCGACTTCAGCCAGGTCACGATCTCGCGGTCTGTGAGTTCGAGCCCCGCGTCGGGCTCTGGGCTGATGGCTCAGAGCCTGGAGCCTGTTTCCGATTCTGTGTCTCCCTCTCTCTCTGCCCCTCCCCCGTTCATGCTCTGTCTCTCTCTGTCCCAAAAATAAACGTTGAAAAAAAAAAAAAAAGAAAGAAAGCAGGTACAACTGTTTGACATTCAGTCCTATCCTTAATAAATGGTAATAGCTGTTAGCTCAGAAACCACTGGGGTATGAAGCTGACTAGGGCTGGGGGTAACCCGCCCTGCAGACAAGAGGGAAGGCGGTTTTCCCAGACATCCTCTAAGTTGGAGCAGGATCTTGGTTCCAAAGCAAACCTGAGGGGCAGAAACATTGCAACAATGCAAAGGGGAAGAGACAGAAACCTTGTCAATTTCCCTCCACTGGTAAAAACTGACCTCCAGGCAGGGGTCGCAGGGTGAGGGGGTGAATTACACTGTCTTTGAAGAGTGTGTCTAGATTTAACAAGATGCACGTATCACGGAGCATGTATCAGGAGTGTATCAGGAGCGTGTTCCTGGCCAGAACACACGCACCGCGGGTCTTTCAATGAATGGTCCCCTCCCTGAGCCTGCCCCTCCATCTGGGATGCACAGATGGGACCTCCTCTATCTCACAGACCAGAGTTGCTGGTATTTGTCAGATACTCTGAAATCTTCCCAAATAGGGCTTCCTCAAATGAAGGGAAGGTGCGGGAGTGGGATGAGCTTGGCTCTGGGCATGATTGGGAAAGTCAAACACCATCTCTGCGGCGAGGGCTGGAGGGGGAAGAAGGCGCATGCCTGACTAGAGCCCCCAGTCATAGTCTCTGCACCTCTGAAATGCTTCTCCCAGCAGAGCACTGCTCTTCCAGCTTCTCTGAAGCAGGGTTCAGTTTCCTGATATGAAAGACTTCCTTTTTTTCTTGAAAGGTTGTCACCAGCTGGATACCTCCTAGAAAGGAAGGAAAGCAAATTATTTGGAATCTGAGATCGAAGGGGACCTAGCCTAATTAATATCCACTCCCCCACTTCCACTATACAATGAAATTACTTTTAATAATGGTCATGTAATATCCAGTAGTAATCTGGATTCAGTCTATAGTTTCAAATCACACAACTTTGAGGACAAAAACATTTCAATTTAACATTATTCAAATTTAGTAACCTATTTCATGGATGAACAAAATTTCCCTTGCCACTAGGAGATATTAGATCTCACATTTTTCTCTCTGTTTTACTGTTAAAAATTCTTTTTTATTGAGATGCAACTGACATATAACATTGTATTAGCTTTAGTTACACAACATAGTTTGATATACTAGGAAACGGTCAGAACAGTAAGTTTAGTTAACATTCATCACCTCACACAGTCACAATTTTTTTTCTTGTGATGAGAACTTTTAAGATCGACTTTCTTGGCAACTTTTAAATGTACAACACAGTATTCTTAACTACTATCACCATGCCGTATGTTACATCCTGTGACTTATTTACCCTTTAGCTGGAACTGTTTCAAATTTTTTTTTTAACGTTTTATTTATTTTTGAGACAGGGAGAGACAGAGCATGAACAGGGGAGGGTCAGAGAGAGGGAGACACAGAATCTGAAACAGTCTCCAGGCTCTGAGCTGTCAGCACAGAGCCTGACGTGGGGCTCGAACTCACGGACCACGAGATCATGACCTGAGCCAAAGTTGGCCGCTTAACTGACTGAGCCACCCAGGCACCCCTGTTTCAAATTTTTAACTCAAACAAAAACTCCCAAGTTTGTATCACATAGAATGTTAAAAGTGAAACATCTCAAGGCCTATTCTTCATCCTTACAATCACTGTGTTACCACGGTTTATTTTGAATCTATCATTTTTTAGTTTTTTATAAATGTTTACTTATTTTTGAGAGAGTACAGGCAGGGGAGGGGCAGAGAGAGAGGGTGACAGAAGATCTGAAGCACGCTCTGATGTGGGGCATGAGCTCACAAACTGTGAGATCCTGACCAGAGCCGAAGTCTGACGCTCACCCAACAGAGCCACCCAGGCGCCCCTATTATTTTTTTATTTGTTTTTTAAGTAGTCTGTACACCCGATGTGGGGCTTGAATTCATAACTGGGAGGTCAAGAGTCACGTGCTATACTGACTGAGCCAGGCAAGCACCCCTTGAGTCTACTATTTAAGCAGGGTGGTTGGAGACCGTCGCTTTACAGACCCTTGCCATGTTTCTGAACATGAAATGTACAATTCTGAACAAGAAATGTACAAAAGAAGGAAAATGCAGAGAGCTGGGTCCATGTGGCAGGAACTTCTGCACAACTGGGAGTTCTCTGCATTAGCTTCCAGACAGAATGCAATTGCTGATGGATAAATAGGAAAATGTAGTGCAGGAATGCAACCAATCCCAGAGAAGCTTGTGGGAGCCCTGGGAGAGAGTTCTCATTTCGTTGTGAAGGGCAGGACATGTTGGAATAGGTTCGCCCCAAAGGAGGTGCCTGTACTTTAGAAAAAGAAAAAAAGAAGAAGGGGCCTCTGGGTGGCTCAGTCAGTTTAGCATCTGACTGCTGCTCAGGTCATGATCTCCCCGTTCATGGGTTCATGCCCTACATAGGGCTCTGTGCTGACAGCTCAGAGCCTGGAGCCTGCTTTGGATTCTGTGTCTCCCTCTCTCTCTGCCACTCCCCTGTTCACGCTTTGTCTGTCACTCTCTCTGAAAAATAAACATCAAAAAATTTTTTTTAGAAAAGAAAAAAGAAAATGTACCAAGTGGAACTTATGTATATGTTACTAAAATGCAATCATACCTGCAGAAATTGTTTAGAACTTCGAACAACAAAAGATTTTTTTTGTGTGTGGAGAATTTTATCACTGACATCATTCAGAATTTCTGGTACAGAGTGATCCAAAAAACTGACTTTTAAGTTCTCTGCAAAAGATCCATTCCTTACTGCCTGCCCCACAGTCACACTGCTGTCACAGCTCTGTCCTTGGTTTGTCACTAGTTTAAGAGGTAGCCTCAAAGCTACAAGGTTATACATCTGTCTTCGTTTAAACCAAGTCTTGAAGTTGAGCATTTTTATTTTAGATGTTAAGATCCCTCAAGGGTGGAAGGGCAAACAAATGTAATGTTGCTAAATTCTTTTTCTCAGACATCAATACTTAGGATTTTTAGAGCATGTTTTACAAATACAGAATTTTTGCGGGGTGGGGAGGCGGGGAACTGGACAACAGCTTTTTCAAATTCCAGAACCGGGTTTGCCGCCCTCTGGTGGACAGTTTGAAATAGAAATAGCAAACAGTAAATCAACGATAGCTTATGTTGTTTATTAACTGCCGTGTTTGAGCTCAGCCCTTTGTTTGCATTATCCCAGCCTTACAACCGTCTATAAATCAGGCATCTGATTCCAGTTTTACTTACTAAAGAACTAACTCAAAAATGTCAAGTAAATTGACCACAGCCACACAGCTAGCAAGTGGCAAAGCTGGGATTGAAGTTAGTTCTGTCTCATAACAGAGCCAAGTTCTTAAGCACTACGGACATAATACCAGCTCTGCATCTTAGAGCTGTGGGGCTGAAGGAGGGCCCACCCAAACTGTGCTTCCAGAACTATAGTTACCTGCCCGATTGTGGTGGTAAGATTTAAAAGTAGTTTTTTGATGTTCACTTAAAGGTTGTGATTTGCTTTCAAAAGTAAGCCACCTTGGCTTAATTTGTCACTATTTTCTCATGCTTTTGGTACTTTTGTGTCTTCACATGCTCTGCTCAGTTCATGGCCATGGCTTATGGTGTATAGCAATAGTAACTTTCAACCTTTAAAGAACGTTAGCAACATACTTCATCTGTGAAGCCCCGGCAATCTTAGAACCATAGAATTGAAATGAGCTAGTTCTGGAAGGATCTTGGGGGTTGTCCAATTTAGTGGTTTCCCAATGTGTGTATCTTGAAGGCCCATGGAGGAAGTGTTGGCTGTTACAATGATTGGAGGGTGGCTACTGATGTATAGTGGGAGGGACACTGGGTGTCCTTCGGTGCCAGCACAGGTTACACAAGGAAGAATTTACCCAGGTCCCATAAGACTTTCCAGTGTCCTGCCAGACATTTCGAAAGAGAATGTCCCTCCAATCTGTCATGGGATTTCAAGATCTGGGAAGTCTGTTCCACGACAGTCCATCACTCCCAAATCCCACGTCATCAAAAGGAATTGTTTTGACACTGCACTTATAAATAAAGCCTGGATGATTTGCAAGAATATTTTACTTCCTGGGGTGCCTGGGTAGCTCAGTCAGTTAAATGTCTGACTCTTGATTTCAACTCAAGTCATGATCTCACAGTTTGTGAGTTCAAGCCCCGTGTCCAGCTCTGCATTGACAGCGTGGAGGCTACTTGGGATTCTCTCTCTCCCTCTCTCTCTCTGCCCCTTCCACACTTGCACACGCATGTGTTCACACACACACTCTCTCTCTCTCACAATATAAATAAATAAACATTAAAAAATATTCTACTTCCTTTTCCTGTATAGGCTATAACTTTTCTTGGCATCTTATCCCTACCTAAGGTTTTTCCTCTTTGTCCTATCATATACAAATCACTCAGCTTTGTTAATACTTACCATGAACATTTATCCTTCTGTGTAACATTCTCCTGCTTTCTTTTCCTCTATCTTTCTAGGAAATAGCTCCTGATCTCCCAACTTTTGTTAAATCTTAGCTTATTCATTGTGAGTGGGAGCAGTAAACCATTTTCAAATGTCTCACCATATAGTTCTGTTCTTAAAATATTTGTATTAATAGAAAATTCAGGGTATGGTAAGCCGACAGACCAGGAGATGACTACTATTGAGATGATAGCTTGTTACTCATAGATACCAAGAGAAGGGGGTGCACTGTGCCATGGGGAGCCCACTTGGGGAAGCACAGAGTAGGTCAGGAGGCAGAGGGAGCAAGGAAAAAATGTGCACATGGGTCTCTATTGTGGTTTCCACGGGAAGGAAGAAGTGAGGCAGGGGAAGCGGGCTTTGGATTGGCTAGTCTGAAAAACTTCAGTAGGCTCTGGGGCATAACGGCTGTCCCTAGCTGTTGGTACCTGACCCCACAGTGATAAGGGCAGGTGGATGGTGGCCCGGAGTGCTCAAGCCTGACTTGGTTGGGTTGTAAGCTCTGGACTGGTTGGTTTGCATTTTAGAAGCCTGCTCTGGGGCAAGTTGCTTACAAGCTCTAGAAATTCACTAGCTCTGAGACAGGTGGAGACACCTCCGGGGTCAGCAAGGCCCCAGATGTCAAAGCATCAGAATATAGACCATCAAAGACATGGTTAATACACTGCCCAAGCCTTTGTGTACTACAATATGTATTATTTTCTCATAACCTATTCACTTGAACTTCCTATTTAAATTACTTTTAGAGCATCAGAGTGGTTTATAAAAATTAGGTCTATAACTAGTTGTCTACATATCCGTATATCTATGATTTTCATTTTCAGATTGCCAAGAGGATGTTTCAAAAGTTCATTTCAAAACAGGGCATAGGGTCGGATGAGATTGGGAGCCGTAGATGTGTTACGGATGATGAACCTGGGACCTGGGGAGCCCACGTGACTCTCCCAGGATGACAGTGGGTTAGCAAAAAGTTGGGACCCAGTGCTCGCTCCAGCCTAATCTCTGCAAGGCTTTCTTTGGCACCAAGCTGCCTCGGTTGAGTCAGAACTGCCCCCACAAAAAAAGTAGTATTAGTGCGCTCCACAAATACCCGCAGTGAATACCTATAGCGCTCGATACAAATAATGAGTACATAACAGCAAAGATTTGCCCCAAAAATCAAGTTTGTATTTCATCTTTTGGTAAGACTGGGGAGATAGAACACGTGTAGCCCATTCCCTGCATCCTTTCTGCCCTGCTTCCTCCATTTCTGTGTTGGTCAAAAAGAAGCAATAGGTTTGCCCTGCCTTTTTTTTTTTCAATCTTTTTAGCAGCCCAACTTCCCCATAACATCCTTCCTGACTTACTAACGGTGAAATCGTCACGGTCTCCCAAAGACTTCACCTGGCCTGTGGATCCCCTCCACCAGGGCTCCTTCAGTTTCCTGCAGATTCCCCGGGGCTGCTGTAAAAATGCAGTCGGTGTTTCTAACAAGCCCCCAGGTAATGCTGAAGCTGCCCAGACAAGGGCCCCTACTTAGAACAGAAAGACTCTCCGAATAAAGCCACCGGTCTCAAACCGGCTTATCAGTACGGGTATCTATCTGAGCAGCTTCTGAAAAATACAGCCTCCCAGCCCCCACTTCACACCTATACTATCATAAGAGATGATAAAAGCAGAGCCCAGAATGTGAATTTTTAGAAGCTCTCCAGAGAGCTCGATAATCAACCAGGTTTGGAAACGCTCTCCCCGGCAACAATACAATGTTGACCTAATGCCTATGAGTACTACAACGATGTTATAACTTAATTTGGAATTGGCTTTCAGAGGTAAGCATCTTGCAGGCTGCTGCAAACCCTGAGTGATCGTTCTGTTCTGTATTTTCATGCCCAGGCCAGATTCCAAGAACTGTTCCTTCCCACACAATTACAGGACCGAACCAGATGGGGAAATGATCTAAAACAATCTTGTGGTGTTAATATCTTATTTACATGTATTTATACATCTCTTAAGATGATCATAGTAGTTGCCAGAAACCCAAATTGAAACATTTCACTGCATTAGGATTTTAAAACTAGGGCACTGGTGTGTATTTTACCAGAAGTTTATATTTGCATAATTATGAGTAGCCTGCATTTTCTTGAGCCCCTGTCTGTGCCTTCATCAAAGGCTTGAAGACAACCTGGCCTCAGAGGGAAATTCTTACAGAGGGAAATTCTTAAAGCAGTCTATTCCTCCCACCAGAGAAGGGGGAGGTGGGTGGGGGGAAGATAACAGTGGAGGGGACCCCCAAATTAGGATGCTGCTATTTATGCTGAAATTTGGGTGCCCTCAAAATCCATGTGTTGAAATCCTCACGCCCAATGTGACAGTGTCTGGAGGTAGGGCCTTTCGGAGTGATTAGGTCATGAATGAGATTAGGGCCCTTATAGAGGAGACCCCAGAGAGCTTCTCCACTCCTTCCACCATATGAAGACATGGCGAGAAGACAGCTGTTTATGAACCAAGTAGGCTCTCACCAGACACTGAATCTGCTGGTGTCTTGATCTCGGACTTCCAGCCTCCAGAACGGTGAGAAATAAATTTCTGTTGTTTATAAACCACACAGTCTATGGCGTTTTATTATAGCAGCCCAAACAGACTAAGACAAATGAACTTCTGAGCTGCAGAAACACTTAAAAATTTTTTTTTCCCCATTTTTTCCAGAAAAGCACACCAGAGAACTGCAGTGATGGACTGTACCAGCTACAGCCATAGTTCATCGAATCTGACAGAGAAATAACACTGAGGCCCAGATGGGAGGATTGAGGCGGGTCGTCGGGGCTGCTGAGGAAATTTTGGAAATGCCTCCGGTGGGACGAGGAGTTCCAAAAGGCAAGGTCATTTTTTTCCAGCCCAATATGCCACTGTGGTTAGGGACGTACTCTGCCTTCAGGCTCAAGTGTGTTCCAGAGAAATGCACCTTCCATTTTCAGATGGCAAGTGAGTGTTCCCAGGGGGCTGTTATGCTCCACAGACAACTGCTCAAGACCCTGTGTAGCTGGTCCCTGTGTGGGCTTGGCAGCTCAGCCCTGGGCTCCACGAGGCAGGGTCAGGGCTTTTGGGTTCACGCCTGTCTCCCCAGCATCCAGTACAGTGCCTCACTCATGGCAGCTATTTAATGAACAAGTGTCGACTCATGGAATGGACTAGATGTTATGTTTGTCAATTCCAGAGGTGCCTGATGCACCTTCTAGTTTCCACATTGTTCAGGAGTTAGGACTTCACAGGGAGGTATTATTTTTATTTGACTTTGCATTAAGCAGGTCTTTTTATTCTGATGCCTTGACCTCTGGGCCTTGCTGACCCTGAAGCAACAGCCCCTCCCACGGCTACCAGTTCTTAGACAAAGTGAAGGAGTCAGCAACAATCATGACTTTCTTATGCAAACCAGCCAATCTGGAGCCCACATCTCCAACCACCTCCTCTATTAGGCTATCTATCACTCTCTAGGCCTTTATTCACCTGCCCTACTCACCTCAGGGCCGTACCAGACAACTAAGGACAGCGTCTGTGACCCCAGAGCCCACTGAAATTATTCAGAATAGCCAATCCTATGCCCTGCTTCCCCTGTCTTACCCACTTCTTCCCACGGAAACCACAATAAGGACTTTTGACCATACTTCCCTCCACTGTTTCTGCCCCCTGACTGACTCTGGTGCTTCCCCATGTGCCCACCCCCCCTTCCCCCGCCCCCCCCACAGCTCAGTGTACTCCCTCCTCTTGGGATCTGTGAGTAGCAAAAGATCCTTTCAGGGGCACCTGGCTGGCTCAGTCAGAAGGGCACGCGACTCTTGATCTCGGGTAGTGAGTTCAAGCTCCATGCTGTGTGTAGAGATTACTAAAATTTATTTATTTTTTTTTCAATGTTTATTTATTTTGGGGACAGAGAGAGACAGAGCATGAACGGGGGGGGGGGGCAGAGAGAGAGGGAGACACAGAATCGGAAACAGGCTCCAGGCTCTGAGCTGTCAGCACAGAACCCGACGCGGGGCTCGAACTCACGGACCGCGAGATCGTGACCTGGCTGAAGTCGGACGCTTAACCGACTGCGCCACCCAGGCGCCCCGAGATTACTAAAATTTAAAAAACTGTTAATTGCTTAAAAAAAGAGAGAGATCATTCCAATGGCAATCTTCCATGATCTGTTAGCTTTACCATACTTGAATAATCATAAAACCTACATTTTTAAAACAGACATATTGTGAAATCACAGGATATCAGACCTATTTATAGTCAAGTGTAGATTTCCAGACAATTTCAATGATCTGGAAGGAACATTTACTGTGGATAATAAGTAGTGCAGTATATTAAGACTGTTTAGGGTTCATCCCAGCCAGGGGTCAGTCAGAGCAGCAAAGCTGCTAGAATCTAGATCTCATATATATATATACCATCAGGGTGTCTGCACGGCAAACCATGTTGACAGAGAGCAGGGTATCGTCCTCTGCAGTGAAGGGCAGGTCTGTTTGCTGCCTAATGTGAGAAAGATAATGCCTCCCCTGGAGCAATGTTCAGACATGCTTACTGTCCACCATAAAGGACAGGCTCACAGAGAAGCCTGGGTGGCTCAGTTTGTTAAGCATTTAACTTTCACTCAGGTCATGATTCACGGTTCATGAGTTCAAGCCCCCCATCGGGTTCTCTACCATCAGCACAGAGCCTGCGTGGGATCCTCTGTGCCCCTCTCTCTCTGCCCCTCCCCCCACCTCAAAAAGAAATAAACATCAAAAAAAAAAAAAAAAAAAAAAAAAAAAAGACAGGCTCACAAAGCTTGAGCTTACTCCCAGTAAAGCCACCCTATGCCTCTACAGGCAGCACCTGGCCCTCATCACATGGCCCTGTGGGAACTGGGCCCTGGGAGACAAGCACAAACCCCAATACTCTGGGTACTGCTGTGGCTGTAATAGGATCCTTTGTCTCTGACCCCGAAGTCATGTATCTTCTACCAGCAAACATGAGGCCGTGCAGGCTAACTCATAAGCTTGTGAGGAGGGTACAATCTCACGCCCTTCACAGTTGCTGGTACTCCAGCCTCCTGGGGAGGGGGAAAGGGTCTCACTTCCCCTTCTGTCACTGGTCTGTGAGGCTGTCTTTCTTGGGGATTGCTCTGTGCCTACCTTTGGAGGAACAGGCATCCGGAGGAGTCACAGCCAGCCTTCTTGTGCTGACCCAAAGAAGAGTCATTGACGATTGGGCCGCGGAGGCCACACCACAAAGCCAGGTGACAGAGGGAACTCCTTTTGGGAAAGCCCCTTTACTAGTCTGCTAAGGCTGCCATGACCAAGTACCACAGACTACGTGGCTTGAACAGCAGACATTCATTTTCTCAGTTCTAAAGACTGCAAGTCCCAGACCAAGGTGCTGGCCAATTTGGTTCCTGATGAGAGTGCTCTCTCTGGCTTGCAGATGGCCACCTTCTTGCTCTATCCTCACACGACCGTTCTTCTGTGTGTTTGTGAAGAGAGAGACTGAGCCAGTGTCTCCTCTTGTAAGGACACCAGCCCTACCGGGTCAGGGCCCCAACCTTGTGATCTCATTTAACCTTCGTTGCCTTCCTAAAGGCCCTATCGCCAAATACAGTCACACTGTGGGTTAAGGCTTTGACATATGAATTTGGTCTCGGAGGGGGGAAGACACAATTTAGTCCATAGCAGCTCCCAAATGGCTGTGAGGTAGGTCGGCCGCATTCACAGTCTTAAAAACATGATAAAGCATCTTAAACCATCCACCTGGGGGAGGAAGAGCAAAAGGTAATCCTCGGGAAGACAAATGGAGAGAAGGACGTAGCAAGTGCTAGTAGCCCTCTGGCTTCTGAGTTGAGTGTCCTGCAGTTGTCTTCATGTTTTTTGTCTGGTCAAGTCACAGTCTCCTGCCGTGGTGTCTCCCTGTAGAAAGCCATTGCCCACTTTGTGCCTTGGAGGAAGCGTGCTGAAGCGCAGGCCATTGAAATTCTTTCTACATCGTAGCGTCGAAAAGAAACCCAGAGGAGCTGACCGATGCCCAGAAAGTGCTCAGAGCACCCAGGGGCTCTGGCCCTGCCCTCACGCTTGCTCTAAACACACCCACTGTCCTCTCTCATCTGCTGTGGCGATTCCTCGACCACCCCAAACCTCTACAGTCCCCCCCTTACTGTTCTCTCTGGCGACTCCCTGCCTCTGCCCAGCCTCTGCCCCCTGCCTGCTCACCCCTGCTCCCCTCCTGCACTTGGCTGATTTCATAAAGATTACCTTGGACAGTAGCTTTATTCATATTTGTCAAAACTTAGAAGCAGCCAAGCTGTCCTTCAGCAGGTAAATGGATAAACTGTGGTGTGTCTGCAAGATAGAACAGTATTCTGTGCTAAAAAGAAATGAGCTGTCAATCCATGATAAGACAGGGAGGAACCTTAAATGCATATTGCTGAGTGAAAGAAGCCAATTGGAAAAGTCTTATATTGTATGACTCCAACTATATGACATTCTGGAAAAGGCAAAACTATGGAGACAGTAAAAAGACCAGTGGTTTCCAGGGGTTAGGGGGAAAGGAAGGGTGAGTAGGGGGAGCACAGAGGACCTTTAGGGCAGTGAAACTACTCTGTATGACATTATCAAGGTGGATACGTATCAATACAAATTGGTCAAAATCCATAGAATGTACAACACCAAGAATGAAACTTGATGTAAACTACGGACTTTGGATGGTAAGGGTGTGTCCAGGCAGGTTCATTAGTTATAACAAATGTACCCCTCTGGTGGGGGATATTGATAATGAGGGAAGCTTATGTATGTGTGGGGGCAGGGGGGTACATGGGAAATCTCTGTACCTTTTAATCAATTTTGCCGTGAACCTAAAACTGCTCTAAAAAGTAAAACCCAGTAATAAAATGGAATAAATAACTTTTAAAAGACTCACCTAGATAAAAGACATCATCCTTTCTAGACTCGATGCGCTGGAAAAATTGAAAGAGAAAATCTTTTCTGGCTCAGTGAAACATTTCTTTCTGGTGGAGGTTCCTCCTCCTTAGAAGAAACCTGATAGTTCCCAACTTACTTAGTCCTATAGGTAAGGCCAAAGGAATAGGCAAGAAGCGAATCTCAACATCCCAACCTCAATAGCTGGAATAAGTCACCTTCCTCTGTGGTTCCACAGCACCCTTCGTTTACCTAATGGACAGTAGTTATGCAGTGCTTGCTATGTGCCAAGTTGTGCCGAGAAACTGTACTATAATTCTCATCATATCCCGTGAAGTAACTATTATTACTTCCACTTGGCAGACAAGGAAACTGAGGCGTGACAAACTTGCCAAAGAGCCACAAGTTGGTAGATGGAGGGGCCAGGAGTCAAATCAAGTCACTTTCCTCCAGTGCCCGGTCCCCCACCACTGCGCCTTATGGTCTCTGCATAGACCTTTTTGCCCTGAGATGCGACTGCTGGCCTCCTCTGCCAGCCCGTGGACCCCATGGAGGCAACACTGCATCTTCCTGTATTTTCAGCCCCTTAAGAACACCACATATCAGTATTTCAATATGTATTTTTGGAAAAAAAAGCAGGTTGATTTGCACTTGGTAAGCCTGGGTGAAAATGGCATAGCCATCCATGTCCCGGGGTGGGGGCGGGGGACAGATGGCACAGTCAGGTTAGACTAATCGAGGAGCATTTAATGGAGGGACTATTTGCAAAGCTATGGCCCAGGGAAGTACCCAGAGCCTAGTCCCAGCTGGCTTTCTTGCTGTCTATAGAGTTGAAGGAGGCAAGGGCAGGGAAGGGTTACCAGAACCTGGAGACGAACAGGGTGTGCAGAGAGGGCTGCCTGACCAGAGCTGGGATCTTCTGGTTGAAGGACACAGCCAGCCTGCAGTGACCCTGCAAGGGGAAGTGAGGAAAAAATACTGTGATCGTTCCCACCTGGCCTCCAGCAGACTGCTGGGACAAAATATGTCCCCAGTGAGAAGCTAGGGAAGAAGAGAAGTGCTGTTAGTGACACACGTAAAGGATTGTGGGTTTTCAGGGAAGGCAGTGGCATTTGTGGGTAGGTTTTGAAAAGACGGAGATGTGGGGAGAGGATTCCTCCCCGAGAACACAGCAGGGCAAAGGTGCAGTGAGCCAGGAGCACAAGTGTGTCCGCCCCACGATGGGCGCTCGGCTTGGCCAGAGAGCAGAGTCGTTGGTGGGGGAGCTACAGAGATGGGCTGTTTACAGCCACAGTGAGGAGGTCCTTGAGTGCCAGGCCAAGGGTGCAGAATTGTTTCTGTAAGATGCTGAGCAGGAGGGCAGTGTGCTTACAACTGTGCTTGAGGAAGACTGTAGCAGGGGCAGCGTGACGATGGCCACCAGCTTTGAGCCAAGGGATGGAGAAATAGGCAGCAGGCCACCACAACATCGTGTGCTATGGGCTGAATTGTGATGACCCCCAAGCTCCTATGTTGAAGCCCTAACCCCCATACCTCAGAATGGGAATGTATTTGGAAATAGGGTCTTTAATGAGGTAATTAAGTTAAAACGAGGCCATGTGGGTGGGCCCTATCCAATCTGACCAGTGTCCTACCAGAAGAGGATATCAGGGGGCACCTGGGTGGCTCAGCTGGTCAAGCGTCTGACTTCAGCTCAGGTCATGATCCCACAGTTCATGAGTTCAAGCCTCACATCGGGCTCTGTACTCACAGCATGGAGCCTGCTTGGGATTTTCCCTCTCCCTCTCTCTCTGCCCCTCCCCTGCTAGCGTGTGCTCCCTCTCTGTCTCTCAAAATAAATAAACATTAAAAAAAAGAAGAAGAGGAGGACATTAGGACACAAGCACACACAAAGAGAAGACCGTGCGAGGACACAGGGAGAAGATGGCCATCCACAAGCCGAGGAGATTGGCCTCAAAAGGAACCAATGCTATGGACACCTTGATCTTGGACTTCTAGCCTCCAGAACTCCGAAGAAAGAGATTTCTGTTGTTTCAGGTGCCCAGTCTATGGTACTTCATTACAGCAGCCTCAGGAAACTAACAAAGCCCAGGAAAGAAAATGATAAAGAGACACACTCAGAGAAGGCTGGCCAAGGACCACGTCTGATTGGACAAGAGTACTGAGGTCCAGGATGACCCAAGGCTGTAAGCCCAGTGGCAAGGGGTGCAGTGGAGCCACTGACAGAAGCAGGAAGCAGGCGATGTTCAGTGCCAGGAAAATGAAGTCTGTTTCTGATCGTGAGCTGCAGTTGCTGGCAGGATGTCTAGGCAGAGTTGGCCTTCCCATGGCATTAAAGGCTGATCTGAAGCCCAGAGGCTTGCCAGAGGTGGAGATACAGATGTGGGAAGGGGGATGCATGAGATCACTTTGGGAGGGAGGACACACAGCACGAGGGCCAGGAGACAGGCTCAGAGGGAACCCACAGCAGGCAAGGGACAAAGGGCTGGTCAGAAACATAGAGGACAGTGTCCCAAAGGCCAGCAACAGGCTGTTGAGACACAGGGCTCATCCTGCCAGCCCTGGGGGAGGACAAGGGCTCATGGATGACCTTTCAGGAGAGGGTCACTGCAGAGGGGTGGACTGCCAAGGGATTAGGTAGTGAGGAGTTTAGGAAAGGAAACCATAAGTTTCATGTACTCCTTTTAGGAGTTTGGAAAAAGGGAGAGAACTGGTAAATCGGGCCATGGGAATTTTACTGTACTTGTTTTCATTTTATTTTTTTTATTGTGCTTACACAGACGACTATACATGACATAAAATTTACCATTTTAATCGTTTTTAACTGTACAGGTCACTGTCATTAAGCACACTCACCCTTATGATGTGCGAACATCATCACCGTCCATCACAGAACTCTTCATCTTCCCAAACTGAAACTCCGTCCCCATTAAAAATAAGTGCTCCTTCCCCGCCTCTGTCTAACTCCTGGCAACCCCCATCCTACTTTCCATGTCTAGGAATCTGACCACTCCGCGAACCTCATGGAAGTGGATCATACAGTACTTGTCCTTTCTGGGACTGGCTTCTTGCACGTGGCATAATGCCCTCAAGGTTTGTTTACATTGTAGTGTCTACCAGAACATCCTTTCTTTTTGAGACTGTGGGGCTTTTCTTTCTCATAGTGGCATAGCCCTGAATATGTCACAGGCAGAGGGAAAAAAAAAAAACCAGTAAGGGAAGATGGAAAAGTGGAAGAATGAAAGGCAGGGAGAAAGGCAGGACAGAGTAGACGGAGGGTCCGGTGTAGAGCCAAGCAGGCCTGGGTTCAGGTCCTGGCCTTGCCGCTGCGTGATTTTGAGCAATTCATGTCATCTCCCCAGATCAACTGCCTTGTGTGCAAAATACAGGTAGTGATGTCCTTTGGTGGGATCACCGTGCGTGTAACGCGTCCCCGGAAAGGAACCCACACTTGCTGCGTGTGCGCTTTGCGTCCTCTGCGGCTGGATACTCAGAAAGGATGGCCTTATTCAGGAGGATTTTGCCCTTGTTTCCCACAGGAAGGAGCAGAAGGGTAGAGAGGACATGTGACACGCCCCCAAGTCCCCCATGTGATGGGGGGAATGACGCACGTTTTCTTGATTCCCAGCCCCCTCCTCTCTCCGAGGCACCAGGGAGTACCGCATGGTATCAAGCAGGCTCTTCCTCTTCCCCTGGAGGGGTGAGGCACCATCTGTCCGCTAAAAGGGGAAGGGGAAGTGGGTGGGAGTCAACTTGAGAATGAATCTAAGGATTGCCAAACGGCTGCGAAGAGCCACCTGGCCCCGTTCCTATGACCAGAGCTAAGTAGACACAGAGCCCAAGAGGTGACAGGTAACTGCCCAAAAAGCTGTATGGGAGAGGCTGGCGAGAAGGGCATCCAGGATATAGAGTTCACACAAGGGAACAGGAGGCTTGCAGGACCGCCAGAGACCACGGAAGCCCAGCAGAGGACCTCGGTTCGCTGGATGGAGTCTAGCTTGGAGGCAACCCGGTAGCTGGAGTCAGTAAAGATCTTTTCAGATGCCATTGAATCACGGACTCTGAGTAGACACCAACAAGGGCTCCATATCCCGCAGGAGGGAAGTCAGGAAGGAAAGGCACAGGACCCTTTGATGCATGTCTGGTATATTTTCTCCAGACAGTCGCAAGGGACTGCGTGCATGTGTTTTGCAATGTACATATATGATTTTTGGTGCATCAGACATCTGTCTAATGATCTTAAGCACCTGCCAGCCGTAGAGTTTCAGATGCATTTCTCGGATAAGCAGGGTCTGTGTCCTGTGTTGTCCCCCCCACCCCACCCTCCAGCCCCGTTGCAAATCGCTGAGTGACAAAAGCAGATTCTTGCTGGGACCATGGAACACTGGCAGTGTTACCCCGAGGCTGCTATCTAAGGAAAACATTCTGCCGAGGCCGTTTGGACAATATGGTTTTATGTGCTCATTTATTTCACACCCATGTTTTAAAATAATTCTTTTTGGCCGAAGATGTATTTTCACCTAAGATAATAGATGAAAGTTGTGAGCCGGTTACATTTCCATCAAGTGACATTAGCATGTGTGCCACATTTTTTTCCTGAATCCCACCCCCTGTCTCCTTTCTGCTTTTCTGTCTTTTTCTGGTTCCGAGGAGGAAAATCTGGAAAGAAAATATTACCTGCATAATATACCTCTTTCTCATCTTCCTCTCCCCCACCTTGCCACAGGAGAAGGTGGATAAGCTTCCAAGTCCAGTCCTACTTTATTTACCAGTAGTAGAGTCTCCCTCAGACCTGTCCCTACTTCTCCACCCCCACGGTCTTTGTCTCAGTTGAGCCCTTGCCTTCTCCCACCTGGATCCTCACCGAACCTCCTCTCCAAATTGTCCTGTGATCTTCACTTTTACCCTGTAACCTATCGTCCATGCTGCAACCAAAACAATCTCTCTGAAGCTGCAAACTGGGTCCTGTTTCATCCTTTGGGGACTTCCCATTAGTTTCAGAATACTTCCTTCTTTCTTACCAAGCCATTCGTTTCTCATTCTCTGCCCTTCTCCTCCAACACTCCATGGGGTGTCAAGTGAATCTACTCATGTACCTGGCAGTTCTATCTCCCCAAAGTGCTTTTTCCCTCCTTGCCCACCCGGCAAACTCCTAGTCACTCTTTGGGTAACTGAAGCCCACTTGGAAGTGGCTGAGGCCCATCCAAGTGTAACCGATCACTTCATCTGAGGCTCCTGCATCAAGCATGGCATGTGCACCTGGGAGTTTCCAATGTCGGCCCTGCTTGACTGAGTCCCTGACTACCGGGACTGACCTTCCTTCCTCTCCTTTGCACCTCTAGGGCCTGTCCTGTGTTTAACTCAAAACAGACCCATTAAACGTGTATGTCGGATTGAAAGGCTATGTTGAAAAGGTTAGGTCAGCTGATGGCAATGGTAGGTCTAACCCTCTATGATTATTGAAAATGTCACTCTAGTTCAACAAATATTCATGGACTATTTACTATGTGCCAGCAGCTCTTTTGAGTTCATTGCACCCAAATGAACAATGCATCATTCCTTTCATCACTGAGCTCACAGTTGATCAGTGAAGACCAGCAAAGAATATCACTAATACAAAATGAGAGGCACTAGACTAGTATTATACATATAATTACATATGTAATATGTAATATGTAAATAATAATAGTAATATTACATATAATATTATGTAAGAGGTTTTCAACCGTGGCTATATATCCAAACGTGAGCAGTTTTTTAAAATACGCATGTTTCCACTTATAGGAAATATCTAAAAGAGTCAAACTCATAGAAGCAAAGAATGTAAAGGTGGTTGCCAAGGACTAGGGAGAGAAGAAAATGAAGAGTTGCTAATCAACACATATGAAATTTAATTTTGCAAGGTGGATTAGTTCTAGAGATATGATGTACATTATGCCTATAGGTAACAATACACGTAACACAACACACTTAAAAATCTGTTGAAGATGGATTTCATGTTAAGTGTTCTTAGCAAAAGAAAAGAAAAAATTGTGCAGTCCAACAAGGTAGAAAAATCTTATCAAACTGTGTCAGGTAATTTATAAACAAATATATCATTTTTCTGGATTAAAAGAATATGTACATCTTGGCCTGCATTGATGATCTTTTCTGCTTAACAAATTGCTCCAAAACTGTGCAGCGTCAAACAACAATAAACCTTTATTATGTCAAACCACTCTAGGTGAGGCTAGAATTGGGGAGCAGCTTACTGAGGTGGTAGTGGTATTGGGGTCCCTCCAGTGGTTGTGGTCAAGATGTTGGCCAGGGCTGTCATCATCTGAAGGCTTTGCCAAGGCTGAAGAATTCATCTCCAAGATGGTTCATTCACATGGCTGGCAAGTTGGTGCTGCTCTTGGCATGGAGCCTCAGTAACTCCCCACATGGACCCTTCCACAAGCAACCCAAGTATCCTCATAATGTAGTGACTTTCCCCCAGAGAGAAAGATCCAGGAGAGAGAGCAAGGTGCAAGCTGAAATGTCATACATGATCTAGATTCAGAAGCCACATTGCATCATTCCAAAACATCCTCCTGATTACACAGGGAAGCTCTGTTCAGCGTGTGAGATGTCCACACAAGATTGCGAATTCCAGGTAGTGAGGATTGCAGAGAGGCATTCTGGGGGCTGGTTTCAACATGACCCTACTACCCCAATGGGTTTAATTCAGTATGCCCATGTAGGACCCTGGGTTCTGTTTGGGGAGGGGAGGGTTATTTGGTTGTTTTTTTATTTTATTTTATTTTTATTATCTTGTTGGTTTTTAAACTTTTTATTGAAACATAACATACATATAATACATAAATCATACACAGATCATGAGTGTTCAGCTGGATAAATCGTCATGAAAGTATACACTCATGTAACCTATACCCAGATCAAGAAACAGAACATTAATCGCACTCCAGAAGCCCCAGCTGTGTTCTCTTCTAGTCACTAAACCCTTGAGAGCATACTCTCATGACTTTTAACAACAGTGAATAGTTTTGCTGGTCTTTAAACTTTGCATAAGTGGAATCATACAGTGTGTACTCGTTTATATCTGGCTTCCTTTCACTCAACGTTGTTCTCCATGCTCAGCATGGATACATGTCATGAACATATATTTGTTCATTCTCATTGCTATATAGTAGTCCCTTGAGTAAAATGGCTATTCTACTGCGTTCCAGTGGTTGGCTACTATGAGTAGCACTGCTGTGAACATTCTTGTAAGTGTCTTCTGGTGACCATATGTACATTTTTCTGTGGGGTATACACTGAGGAGTGGAAATTCTGGGTCATAGAGGAAGTGTATGTTTAACTTTATAGAGACTGTGAAACAGTTTCTCAAAGTGGTTATATCAATATACACCTCTATCAATAGTCTATGGGAATTCAAGTTCTCTATTTTCTCCAATAGTTGGTATCTTCTGTCTCTTTCATTTGAGCCATTCGGATTGGCATAAGGTGATATCACATTTTGGTCTTAATTTGCATTTCCTTAATGACAAATGCATTTTAACACCTTTTCACAGGTTTATTGGCCATTTGGATGTCCCTCTTTTGAAGTAATTGTTCATGCCTTTTGTCCATTTTTCTATTGAAATATATTCCTTTCTTAAAGATTTGCAGTTTTGTTTAACATATTCTGGATAAGACTTTTTTATTAGACGTATGTATTACAAATGTCCAACCATCCTATATGTCACCTTTGATTCCCGAAATGATCATGTTTGATGACCAAAAAAGCTTAACTTTAATATAATCCAAATTATCCATTTTTCCACTTTATGGTTATTACTGTTGGCACCCTATTTAAAGAAAAAAAACCTTTATCTACCCCAAGGTCATGAACATGTTCTCTCATTTTTCTCCCTAAACTCTGTGTTGCTTCACTTTTCATGCTTAGACATACAATGCATCAGGAATGGTTGTTTGTTTGGTGTGAGGTGAGGATCGTGATGCATTTTTCCCAATATGGAGATCCAATCAATCTAGCACCATCCATTCAAGAGATCAGTCTTCTCCCCTCCTCTTCAATGTCACCTTTGTTGTATTTCAGGTGACCATACACATGTGAGCCTGTTTCTGGAGTCACTGTTGTGTTCTAGTGGTCTGCTTGCTACCCTTGCATCAGTAACACGTTGTCTTAAGTATTACAGATTTTAACAGGTGTTAATACTGGTGGCATAAGTCCTCCCACTTTTTATAAAACTTTCCCCTACCAAATG
Organism: Herpailurus yagouaroundi; assembly: GCF_014898765.1. Classification (NCBI taxonomy): domain Eukaryota; kingdom Metazoa; phylum Chordata; class Mammalia; order Carnivora; family Felidae; genus Herpailurus; species Herpailurus yagouaroundi. The sequence goes on along the minus strand of NW_024412376.1, from coordinate 14,249,336 downwards.
AGGAACAAATTGAGATTATCTGCTATTATTACTTCCACTCAATGTTGTCCTAGCAGTCCTAAGGCAAGGGGGCAGGGGAACGCGCGAGAATTGGAAAGGAAGAAAGAAAACTATTGGGGTGCCTACCTGGCTCAGTCGGTGGAGCATGGGACCCTTGATCTCAGGGTTGTGAGTTTGGGCCCCACTTTGGGTATAGAGATTACTTTTTTAAAAATCTTAAGAAAAAAGAAAGAAAACTGTCATTATTTGCAGACAACATGATTTCATTATAAGTAAATTTCACAAGGCTACTGAAAATAGGATCAATATATAAAAATCAACTCTATTTCTATATGTTAGCAACAAACAATAAAATCAAAATATCTAAATATCACTACCAATGGTACCAAAAACTATCAACAGATAAGCAGGCCTCTACATGAACAACTACAAAAATTTATTGAGAAATTGTAACAATACCTATATAAATGGAAGGATATACCATGTTGTTGGAAAGATTTGACATTTAATGTAGTTCCAATTAAAAGTCCAGCAAGGTGTGTGTGTGTGTGTGTGTGTGTGTGTGTGTAAAAATTAATAAATGCATTTTTAAATTTTTATGAAAATGCAAAAGGCCAAAAATAAACAAGGCAATCTTGATGCAGAAGGGTGTGTGTGTGTGTGTGTGTGTGTGTGTGTGTGTGTGTAGGTGGGTGTGTGTATGTGTGTATTTGAGTCTTTCAGGGAGCTCTCTAAACAGTAGATAGAAAACTGGAAGAGCACCCTTCCCCTCTCCCCCAACAAAGGAAAGAGAAGAGCTGGCACTGGAGAACATTCAATAAAAATGAAAGAGTCGGCATAACATCACGGAAGTTAGAAGGTGCGTAGCATATTTTAGGAGCTTAAATAACTCGAAATGGTTGGAGTTTAGGTTGAGTACAGTAGAAAGAGAGATGAGGGGGGAAATGTAGATTGACAGCCTAAATGCTAAGGACTCTGAATATCATGAAGAATTCTAATTAAAGTAAGAGCTTTATCTAATTCCATAAATTGCCTACATGGTCTTTTTAGGCAATGGAATAAGATGCTTTGCACATGGTAATTCATACTCCTCATGACAATCCCAAAAGGTAGACACTATTATTATCCACATTTAACAGATGGAGAATCTAAGGCAAGAGAGGTTACCCAACCCAAAGGCACAGCTCATAGAAAGGGGGATTTAGAATTTGCTCTCAGGACCCTCTTGCACTGCTGGTGGGGATGCAAATGGGGGCAACTACTGAGGAAAACAGTATGGAGGTTTCTCAAAGAGTTAGAAATAGAACTACCCTATGATCCAGCAATTGCACTACTAGGTATTTACCTAAAGAATACAAAAATATTAATTCAAAGGGATCCATGCACTCTGGTGTTTATAGCAGCATTATCTACAATAACTACATTATGGAAACAGCCCAAATGTCCATCGATTGGTGAATAGATAAAGAAGATGTGGTATATATAGACAATGGAATATTACTCAGGCATAAAAAATAATGAAATCTTGCCATTTCCAACAATGTGGAGGGAGCTAGAGAGTATTATGCTAAGCAAAATAAGTCAGTCAGAGAAAGACAAATACCATATGATCTCATTCATATGTGGAATTTAAGAAACAAAACAACAGAGCAAAGAGAGAAAGAGAGAGAGACAAACCATGAAACAGGCTCTCAACTACAGAGAACAAACTGATGGTTACCAGAGGCAGGGTAGGTTGGTGGAGGGTGATGGGTGAAATAGGTGATGGAGATTAAGGAGTGCATCTGTGATGAGCAATGGGCCTTGTAGGGAAGTGTTGAATCACTATATTGTACACCTGAAACTAATACAACATTGTATGTTAACTGGGATTTAAATTAAAACTTTAGAAATAAAAAATAAAAAAAGAATTTGTTCCCTATACTTTTTTTTTTTAATTTTTTTTCAACGTTTTTGTTTATTTATGGGACAGACAGAGACAGTGCATGAACGGGGGAGGGGCAGAGAGAGAGGGAGACACAGAATCGGAAACAGGCTCCAAGTTCCGAGCCATCAGCCCAGAGCCTGACACGGGGCTCGAACTCACGGACTGTGAGATCGTGACCTGGCTGAAGTCGGACGCTTAACCGACTGTGCCACCCAGGCGCCCCTGTTCCCTATACTTTTGGTTTCCATGTTATACTGTTTCTCACCATTACCACTTCATTAGAAAGTTAACTTTGGCAGCGGTGGGAGGGCTGGCTTGATCCTGTGATAGGAGACATTTCAGACAGAGACAAGCATGGAAATGATGAGTGGCAAAGTTCTGAAATAGAGTGACAGCAGTGGGAAAGGAGATGGGATGGGTTTGACCAATATCACTGAACTAAGGGGACAAGTGAATTTGGCAATTCACTCATGCAAGAGTCAGACAGAAGGAGGAGGAAGAAAGGGAAGTCAATGAACAAACCCTGAATAAAGTTCATGCCATTTACCTACATAGGTCTTTGTTGGGGAAAAGCTACAAATATACTTGCACTTAGCATGGCAGGCATAGAACCCTTTGCCATGGGTTAAGGAAGGCTGGGCTTTTTAAGTTGCAAGAATACAGATAATGTGAAATCTAAGTTTATATAGTCCAATTCCCCAGAAGTCCTGAAATTATTTCCAGACCATGGTTCCAGCCTCCCTCTCTGTTTCTCTGTAGCTCAGCCCACTCTTCTTATATTCTTTTTCTCTTGAAAAAATTTTAAGTTTATTTACTTTTGAGAGAGAGAGAGAGAGAGAGTAGGGGAGGAACAGAGAGAGAGGGAGGCACAGAATCCAAAGCAGGCTTCAGGGTCTGAGCTGTCAACACAGAGCCCGATGTGGGGCTCGAACCCGTGAACTGTGAGACCATGACCTGAGCCGAAGTCAGATGCTTAACCAACTGAGCCACCCAGGCGCCCCTATATTATTTTTCTCTTACTCATTTTAAATTTTAAAAAGTTCAGGAATTTCTTTTTCTGGCTTCAGCAAGGCTAACCCATGCCCAGTGTCCAGTGCCAACAGACTTATCAACAACAGTTCCTTTTCCAAGAGGGATTCGGATGCCAGGTATTACGATGACACATCCGTTATTCCATTATAGAACATATGGTCTTTCATTATATCTTAGGAGTAGGGCCTACTCCTGGTTTGGAGGAAGGTGGTTCTGACCTCACTCTGAGAAGCAATGCTGCAGTGGGTGATGGAAGTGCTAGTCCACCCCACCCCCCAGGGAAGCAAGTCCTCTCCACCACCTGAGAGTAACTGGCCCCTGATACACACCTGACACACTCACTTCATTCTCCCAACAACCCTTTGTAATAGGAACTATTATTCCCATTTCACAGGTGAGAAAACTAAGGCTCAGAATGATCCACTTGCTCCAGTTTTCACAACTAATACTCAGCCATGAATTGATACACTTATTCATTTACACACCACCATATGGGAGACCTTATTCTAGGTGCCAATAGGTAGCAGAGCAAGGGTGTGAACTCACAACTTTAAGGCCATGTTCCTCACCACAACGACATAATGTCTTCCTAAAACGTTGTTAAGACAGCATCATAGACCATGAGGCTGTATAATAGGCAGAGAAGATGCAGGAAGGAAGAGGTTCCATCACGCCAGGCTGGTGCCCGCATCCCAGAGTGTGCAGGTGGGTCCTGTTGACCTACAGCGGCATCCTGCAGGTGTGGAGGCATGAGGAGGGGTCACTCCCACTAAGAACGACACAGGCAACACCTGGAGTGGTGGGAATGGCTCCAGCTAGAGTTGGGAGTGCTGGGATTGGAGGAGGGAGAGGAGCTAATGTTCAAATCCATCTACCTTCCCAACTCCTCTTTCTCTTCCCTCTTCCTCCTTCCCAAAGCCTCCCTCCATTTCATCTCTTCTTCTTCAGGGCCTCTTCTCTTTCCCACTTCTCTCGGTCTTCTCTGCCTCTTTTGCTAGCTGCCATGGGAGGTCTGGGTTGTTGTGAACATAGCTGCACCCCCCTGAGGCTTCCCCTCCCCTGCGAGTGCTCCGTAGGCCCTTCACAGGGTCAGTCCCACCCCTGGGTCCTAGGACTAGTCATGACAGAATGCAGTATTGCTTGGTCTACCCTCACCTGAACTTCACTTGTGTTTGAGGGACCGTGCAGGGGGCTACAAGAGTCTGGGGGGAGATGGGATCTCTGCCCTCAAGACACTTAGGGACACAAAGCACAGCGGGAGGGGAAAAGACATAGTGGAAAGTAGGAAATTGTAATGAGAGAGGTACAAAGGGATTCCACCCACATATCTTCTTAATCTGCTGCCTTTCTGCATTCTTACCGCCACTGCCTTGGTCCGTTGTTCACCTGGATCCTTATTCACTTGGTTTACTGCAGTGGCCTCCTTTAGATCTTTAGAGTGCATCAGTATTACCTGGATGGCTTGCTAAAACTTGGAGGGCTGGGCTCCGTCGCAGAATATCTGATTCATCAGGTCTGGGAAGTGGTATTTCTAGCAAGTTCTGTGGTGCTCTCAGTGAGTACCACACTTAGAAAATCACTGTTCTCACTGATCTTTGCTCTCACCCTTCAAGTCACTCAATTACAAGTATGAGTTGTTTTTTAAGAGAAATCTGCTGCTATTTCTCTCCTGAAAATCAGTTAGCATTTTTACCTTTGTTTTGGGGGCCAGGGAAGTCCTCACATTTAGCCGATCTGCTCTCTGCTGCCTCTTAGGCTTTGCTCGTGTTGTTCTCTCTCCCTGGGATGCCCTTTCCCCTCTGTATGGCTAGCTCCCAGGAGTCTTCAAGATGCCCTTCGGCTCCACATCCCTAGAAACACTTCCTGCTCTCCCCATCACCCGTGCACCCCGGGCAACCACTGCCTGCAGGTGTTCATTGATGACCGTGCTGGGCATATCTTCCTTGCCTTTCTGTTCTGCCTCCCCCACACTGGGCTTTCAGCCCAGTATAGACAGGGAGGAGCCCAAAACCATGTCTTGAAGTGAGTGCTTCAGGTGTGTGCCTGCATTACCCCTTTCTGTCCCATTTTTTCCTCTAGGCTCCCACACCGCATGTATTCTTGGGTTCATCTGCTTATTCGTGGCTCCAGGTGTTGATAACTTACACAACTGGGTACTCTCCTCCTGAAGTATCAGCTTCGAGCCATTTGTGGTCCCATCTTACCAAGACACTAGCATCTGAGCCCCAGCCATCAGGTGAGTTCCCCTTCTGGCCTCCTGTTTACTCTCACCTGCCTGGCACTGCAGGCCCCTTCTAGAAGGTGCCGTGGCAGATGTCTTAGAGTGTGCCCTCGTGCTTCTGATGTGGCAACATTTTTTGAAAGCAGAGTGTTTGAGCCTAGTGAGGCCTCTCTCCATCCAGGTGATCTCAGCCCCGTGGCCCCTTTTGAGAATGAGAATTTCAGAGGAAAGGGGGGGGGGGGGCGGTCGGAGAGGTGAGCTGCATATTTTAAAAAAAAAAAAAAAGGCAAATATTTTTTCCTTACCATTTTCAGCAGCACAACAGCAGCAGGCACTATTTTAAACTCTCGGATAATTCGATCTTAATTATATGGTATGCAGAGCACTAATAAGTTTACAAAGCTGCCAGCAACACTAAACACACATGTCGTCGAAAATGGTACCCTTTTCCTTGCTTATTGTAGGACCGTGAATTCGGTAATTGTCAGCAATTAAGAGGGAGTGACCAAACGGTGATTCAGAGGAATCCTCCAGAGACACTGACATCAGTGAAAGCAATGAGTCTGGCCTGGTGGGCGAGGGGCATCTGGAGGCTGGGGAGGTGTCCTGGAACCCCGAACTGTGGGATTGATCCATCACAGCCGAATGTGATAGAGAAAAGTATGCCGGGAGAGCCAAAAAATTACTCATTCCTACCACAAATGGAGACCAAGAGGCTCAGCCATGGCTTTGCAAAGAACACTGTGGCAAATGCGAGCTTCTGCTCCCAGCTCCCCGCTCCGTGTGGGATAGGTTTGGGCTTGAGATCCAAAAGTCTGTGCCCTTCGAACTTGAGTCTGCCACTCACCAGCTGAATGCCATTTTGCAAGTTACGGGGGTGACCCTGGGCTTGTTCCCTGTAAAACAGCTGTCTTGTGGGAGTCATGTCAGAAAAGACACAGCACACGTGCAAACCCAAGCAGACGTGCTGGCATGCAATGTATGCAATTTCTATTCATGCCTTTCCTTCCCTGCCTCCTTTCTTCGGAAAGGGATAAAACATTTTTATTAAGGTCATCTATGACTGGTACATTTCCCAGCCTCTACAAGGTATTACATCAAAATTTGGAACAAATAATCGGTAAATAGTGTTTGTTACTAAAACAAGAAACTAAAGCGCAGAGACGCCAGGTAACTTGGCAAAAGCACACAGCAAGTAGATGGTAAACTGGCCTTTAGTCCTAATAGGGAGCCCAAATTCAGTACAACTAAATTCAGTATGATAGAACCAAACTACAGCATACAATTCTGTTCCTTGATCTTTATTCTGAAGTTGCAATATTTTACAAGAATGTTTATTTCAAAGAGGATGGTGGGGGGGAGAGAAAACACCCAGAAAAGCTGAAGGAGTGTGAATGCCTGATTACAGACTTCTTTGGATAAAATAGAAACTTTGCCTCTGTGGTATGTGTGTTTAGGCAGATTAAATTCATGTTTGATTACAAACCCCAGGATAGAAGCAAAATAAATATGTTCACGAAGACTAGGAATTCCCAAAGGGAGGAAAAGGAAAAAAAAAAATCATCAGTTAATACTGTGATGGGGACTGTCTCTAAGAGAGTCTAGATAGATCTCACCATAGCATCCCTGTGCGCAGAGACCCTCTGTGGGTGGCTCCCCATTTTCCCAGAATATCCACACTTCCAAGCATGGTGCTCATGACCCTCCTGTTCTGTCTGAATCCAACGTATTTTCCGGCTTATCTCTCCAGCCTTCCTGTCCTGCACCCTTGCCTCAGCCACACAGCAGAGGGTTTACTATGTTCTGAACACCTTCTGAGCTTTACTGGCTGAGGGCCTTCATGCCCCCCCCCCCACACCCCTCCCCATCCCATCCTTTACCTGTTAGGAAATACTTATTAATCTTTAATGTCTTTAGTCTTTAAATGAAATGGAGAAATCCCTTCCAAGTCCTTTCCCAGAGCCTCGACAGGAAATGATTGCTTCCTCTGCAGTCCCCAAGTGCTTGGTAGTTTTTTGTTTGTTTTTTTTTTGTCCCATCCATCTGAATCTGCCTCCTTTTTAAAATGACATTTATTTCTGAATGTCTCTGACCTCCTCCCTGAATCTGTAAATACCCTCTTGGTCCCCCACCCACGGTGCCCTTGCACATAATAAGTGCTCAAAAGATATTAATTGATGAAAACAAGTTAGAAGTCCCAAGACAGAGGCCCCCATGAATCAGGTGTGGGACAGTCATGCGGTGGGGTTTTATGCACCATTAATAACGTGACATGTGCATTTAAAGGAAATAGAAGCACAGCTATTGACATTTACATGTCTACTACACTGGCATGACCACAGCCACTCACAGTACATTCCATCTGTTTTCGTGCATCTCCCTGTCCCCTCGCAGCGAGTTAGATGTGGCCATGTGAGTATGTGGCCAGTGGAATGTGACCACAAGTGACTCTACTAAAGCAATGAAAAGCCGGTGCATGACGCTCCAGGCTTTGTTCTGCTGTGTTGGCCAAGACAGCCCTGGGATCCACAAAGTGCAGTCACAACATGGCAGTGCCTCCATCACCCGTGTGACCACATGGAGCGGAGGTATGATTGATATGCTTCCAAGGCGAGAGCTAAACCCTTCATGTGTTAAGCCACTGCGATTCTGGTGAGCGAGACACAAAGCAGGGATGTGACCGTCTCCTTCATAGGCTGTTGTGACAATGAAATGATATTATATTACTTGACCCAGCACTTGGCATAAAGTGGGCACTTGGAAATGCTCGTTCCTATCCCCCCTTCTATTCTGCCATGTAGTGAACCTTCAACTATCCATTAGTGAATCCATGCACTTAGCAGAGTAGACGTGATGGAGGATTCAGAAAAAGCCCAGAACATGCGGTGTTGCACTTGCTCTAAGTGTGGCCCAGATGTGTTGTCATGGGGGAGATTCTAGGAGAAGCAGTGTGAAGGCTCTGGGCCTCCAGCCTGGATGAGGAAATGGGGAGCCTTGGGGCGCCTGTGTGGTTCAGTAGGTTAAGCGACCAACTCCTGGTTTCGGCTCAGGTCACGATCTCACGGTTCGTAGGATAGAGCCCCGTGTTGGGGATTCTGTCTCTCCCTCTCTCTGCCCCTCCCTCTCTCATGCTCTCTCTCTCTCAAAATAAATAAATAAACTTATAAAAAAACAAATGGGGAGCCTAGGGATGCCCCGGGTTTGGTGCTCGGACTTCTGACTTGTTTGCGCTCTCTTATAGAATGGAAGCAATTTATCCTTGCCCGGGTGGGACAGGAGGGTGAGGGAGACGGAATGGTCTCTGGATGTCTGCCATGATGGTGAGGGCAGAGATCTAGAGGGCTGTGTATGAGGATAAAAGGTTGTGGAAAGGGGTGAGGCTCAGGAGGCTGACAGAGAAAGGGCAGTGTCACGTCTAATCCTATTTGTCCTATGGGAGTTTTCCAAAGCCAGACAAAGGACATCGTATCTAATGCCTGGTCTCACACACAGATGTCTGGGGCAGTCTTTATGTTCTTTTTAAACTCTGCACACACTTGGCTGCACAGATTTTAAGAAGGACAAAAGTTGTTTTAATAGTGTTAATGGGGGGCGATGGGCGAATCATAATCTTATAACCAAAATGGTTCACTCGTTTGTGTCAGCTATTGAAAGCAAAGACTCTTTGGTAGGTAGAGAAGAAAAGGATTTGAAATCGCTTGCCACCCACCTCCTCCACAGGAATGCTGTGTGCATTAATGAGGGAATGTATTAGCGCTGTGAACGCCCTGGAAAGAAGTTGCTTTGCCAATTCCAAATATTATTGTGACTTGCTTAAGGCAGAGCTGAAGGAACGGTGGGAGTGGGAGGTTGGCTACTGCATGTGGTGTTTTTCTTTCGGGGCTCCTAAGTTGCTTCAGAGGCAGAACGGTTGCTGAGAAAGCCCCCAAGGAGAATGGAGCACACATTCTGGATTCTTATTCGCACAAGGCACTTGCCTTTCTGAGAGACCCTGCTCTGTGTCTGGTGCCTTGCTGTGGCTTCACATGGCTTCCACTGCGAACTTTTCAACTTAGTTTTGGACGAACACATAAAGAACTTGCAAATAGCTTAAAGCTTGTTGGAAACATGGAATGAAACAAACACTGTAAGAATAATGATGAAATGAGGGGCGCCTGGGTGGCTCAGTCGGTTAAGCGTCCAGCTTGGGCTCAGGTCATGATCTCATGGTTCTTGAGTTTGAGCCCCATGTTGGGTTCTGTGCTGACAGCTCAGAGCCTGGAGCCTGCTTCGGATTCTGTGTCTCCCTCTCACTCTGTCCCTAACCCCCCCAAAAAAACCCCAAATAAACAAACAAACAAAAAAGAATAATGATGAAATCAAGGTAGAGCATAAACATTTTGTATCCTTCTTCCTGCAAAATGGCTTAAGATGCTTCCGTGTTAAGGATTTCATTGGTATAGAGCTGTGTGCAGACCATTGCAGTGAAGTTAGTTGGCAGAAAATAATAATGGTAATAATAACTGTCTGGCATTTAGAAACCAGCTTAGAACCCACAGAGCACATTCCATGCACTGTATCTTCTGTGGTCCTCCAGCACTGAATTCAGATAGGCAGGGAAGAGTTACGGTGATTGTCTCCGTTTCATAGGTAGGAGCACTGAGGCTCCTCCAGGTGAAAGGTCTGAGAAGAATAGCTGGGCAAGTCTTCTGGTTTCATATCTCTGTTTGTTCCACTGGACAGAAAAGAAACATACCAAAAAAAAAAGTAAAATACACTACGAAAAGTAACAAGATGCATACCCAGTTAAAAAAAAAAAAAAAAAAAAAAAACAAAACAAAAAAAACTGGTAACAATGTTAGAAGTAGTAAGGAAGGTTTTACATAAGCTTAAGCAGTGATTTTTTTTTTTTTTTTTTAGTTTACTTATTTTGAGGGGGAGGGGCATGGACAGGAGAGAGGCAGGGAGAGAGGGAGAGAGAGAATCCCAAGCAGGCTCCACACTGTCAGCACAGAACCCAATGCAGGGGCTCTACCTCATGAACCGTGAGATCATGACCTGAGCTGAAATCAAGAGTCAGGTGCTTAACTGACTGAGCCATGTAGGTGCCCCAAGCAGTGATTTTTAAACAAATTTTGTGGTTTTTTTGTTTTGTTTTGTTTTGTTTTGCTTAAGAAACCCATAGTGCGTCTGGAAGGTGGGGTGGGGTGGATGCGCTAAATAGGTGATGGGCATTAAGGAGGGCACTTGTGATGATCACTGTGTGTTATATGCAAGTGATGAATCACGAAATTCTACTCCTGAAACCAATACTACACTATATGTTAAGGAACTTGAATTTAAATAAAATCTTGTAAAGAAAAAAAAAAACCTGTGAGGTGGCTTGGTGGAAGGGAAGGGAAAGCAGCCTTTTTACAGAGGAATAATGGAATATAGAGAGCTGTAGAGGCAGGAGGGGGAATGGTATTTTGCCAATTTGAAGATACAATAAGCCCCGGGGTTGTAGAAAGAGAGGGCTCCTGAGTAAGTTAGTGGAAAACGTCAAAGCCCATAATTAGTTTACATTTGACTCAAGAAACAATTGGAAGCCTGTGCTAGTTTCTCAGAAGAGTATGACAGAAGCCAACACTTGCAAGAGATCATTCTTATGGCACACCCAAGCCCTGCAAATGGGAGACACGGCATGTCATTGGGAGCCATTGCAGAGAAAGGACAGGACCTCGTGACAGAAGGAACTCCAAGGAAGACAGAAAGGAACCATAATTAATTTTAGAATAGTAGCTGGGGTGGGGGGAGGGGCGGGTGTATTGGAGGCCAAAAATTGGGGTCACCAAAGAACTCACTGAAATGACAAAAACCTCATCCTCCACATCTATCCTGCTCTCATGCCTACCTCTCAAGATTTCAGGTAGATTTTCTAGGGGTTGGGTGTGTCTTGGGACAACCTCTCCAGCTGATTCTGACAGGGCATAAAAGGATGAAAAATGACCCCAGTAAAGCTCAAGTCTAACACATGCGTAAAATAGTAAACCAGAACTGCAATACGTTGTGTCATGTGGTACGATGGAGACGTATAGAGAAAGCTCTGGAAACTCATGTGAAGGAATAATTCCGTCTACATAGAGGGGAGGGTCACAAAAAGGCACAAAGGAGTTGTTCTCAACCCTGGTTGTACATTTCAAATAACCAATCAAATCAGGGTCTCCGTGAGGGTGGGACCCGGGCACTATTTTTTAAAATCTCCTCAGATGATTCTAGTGCAGCAAGGGTTGAGAATGGCTGTTGGAGATTGAATTTACCCCAGCCTTTGAAGAAAATGTAGACATTTTCTAGGCAGAAAGACAAATGGGACAGACAAGGGCATAGAGACATAGAAGTAGCATGTTTGGAAAATGGGGAAAAGTCGATTGTGGCTAGGACTCTGGGACTCAGGAGGAGACACTGGAAAGGTAGGCTGGGGCTACGTTATGAAGATGATGGTAATGGTGAAGAGGAAGAGAAGGACGAGGAGGAAGGTAAGGAGGAGGGGACGAGGAGGGAGAAGAGGAGAGGGGGCTGGGGGAGGAGCAGGAGGAGGAGGAGAAGGGGAGACAGAATGACAGCAGCAAGCGGGAAGAGGGACTGAATGAGGAGGGGATCACCCTGAAAGCATTATGACAGGTGTTTTGCAAGAGTGAAAAGGGAGACCTACGTTGTACAACAATTCTGAAGGATGAGGATGGATAAAAAGAGATGTAAGGATGGGGCGCCTGGGTGTCTCAGTTGGTTCAGCATTTGACTCTCGATTTTGGCTCAGGTCATGATCTCACAGTTCATGAGATCGAGCCATCAAGGAGCCTGCTTGGGATTCTCCCTCCCTCCCACTCTGCCTCTCCCTCACTCTCTCAAAATAAATAAATAAACTTTAACAAAAAAGAGAGAGATGTAAAGATATCCAACCTTTGGCTCAATTTCTTCGGGCCATGGGGCCCATTTTTGCCTGTAGTTGTCGTAAAGCAACGGTCAGTGAGTCTTTGAAAGTAACATGCTTGGTAGTCACAAAGATGATTGTCTTAATTCTCCATGAAACACATATTTTTAAACATGAGAACTGTCAAGGCCCATTTCCCCTCTGATGTGTGAAGTTGTTTCCCTTCCCCCCACTGAAAATTAGAAGTGATTTCAAGATTGTTTCTGCTTCCATGTTAGGAACTTAAAAGCCCTGCCCCAACTCTTTGTAACAATTTCACCCAATGCTTACAGATCTTACACATTTAAAGGCGGGCATCGTAAAAGTAGTTTTAGACATTGAGATCCGTCCTTGCCCCATGGGGCACACGAGCCCAACCTCAGATCCTTGTATCCTTCATTTTCCTTGTCCTGTCCTTTTCTTTCTCTGTCTCCTTTAAGTGGTCTTAATATTAAACTGAAGTTTATTTTAATGGTTCATAGCTCTTACTGAATAATTTTATTTCTGCGTTGAAGTTAAAAAGTCACCCAGGCACCCTTTAAATCAAGTAGTGCCTGGGTGGCTCAGTCAGTTGAGTGTCCAATTCTTGATTTCAGCTCAGGTCACGATCTCACAGTTCATGGGATCGGGCCCCGCATCGGACTCTGCATTGACCTTACAGAGCCTGCTTGGGATTGTCTCTCTCCCTCTCTGCCCCTCCCCCACTCTAACTTGTGCGCTGTTTCTCTAAATAAATGAATAAACATTAAAAAATGCTTTAAATTGAGTTTACAGATATTTTTGCATATATGTTGATTTTTACATGTATGTTCTTGGGTTGTACTTTTTTCCTTGTCCTCTCTGAGTCCATAGCCTTAAAACAAACTACACCAATACAAACACTGTTTCCAGATGGCAATAAAAGCTTCATGGTAGGATAGGATCGCTGAGGACCTGAGGTTTACAGATGCCTGATCTTATTTTTAGATTCTTTGGACGGATTTCCTTCTTCAAGGCACCTGTCAAGCATTCACTGAATACCCACAGAATACCCACTATAGGCCAGGTCCCTTGTGGGAGAGGGTGCAGAGGTGAATAAGTAGTCCTCGATCTCACCTCATCTTCCTAAAAACTTTAAGATACACGCAGGGGACAAGATTATTTTTACCTAATGAAACTGGAGCCCAGAAGGGTTACAGGCATGGATCAGGTCTAAACAAAAGTGGATCCAAGCTGATTCTATCCTTGGAGTGGTGCTCAAATTAAATTCCTACATGATATGACATGTTTCAATAGTACCTGCGTTACTTGAGGAGATGGTGGCAACTGCTAATTTATGTCACTACAATGGAAAATCTCACATTTCCATTACGTACTATTGTTTTGAGATTCTAAAATGTGGACTGAAAAAAAATGAGAAGCTGGTAAAGCAGTTATTTAACATACAGAATGAAATACTTCATCTTTAACTAGTTCCTGTTAGAGAAAGAACAGAATGTCTGAAGAAAACATTTTAATAGTTAAGATTTTAAAAATGCTTTAATAAATGGTTTTCCTCAAACTCCTTTCATAATTACAAACCCTTAAAAAAGTTTTAATTGAGCCTGTGACCATTAAGTTCCAAATGATTCATGCTTCTATTTTTTTTTTAATTTTAAGTAAGTGTATCAACAATTGTGATAATAATTATGTATTTTCATGTAACTGTCCTAAAACTTTGAAGTGCCTTGAAAGTATTAAACAGTAAATACTAACATCCTAAACTATAAGGAATCCTTTTGGCTTGAGCCAGACTAGTGTTTTACACCTTAAAAAATTCTTACCGTATCCTTAAGTGATCACATAATTCTTTATATCTCAGTTGACACTGAGCTTCATTAAAAAAAAATGGGGGGGGGGGGGCTCCTGGGTGGCTCAGGCGGTTGAGCATCCGACTTCGGCTCAGGTCATGATCTCATGGTCTGTGAGTTTGAGCCCCGCGTCGGGCTCTGGGCTGACAGCTCAGCCAGGAGCCTGGAGCCTGCTTCAGATTCTGTGTCTCCCTCTCTCTATGCCCCTCCCCCACTCATGCTCGCGCTCTCTCTCTCTCTCTCTCTCTCTGTCAAAAATAAATAAACATTAAAAAAAAAGCAACAGCAAAATTTCTGAGGTATTGAATAGATACATAAATCTACCTTTCCCTTTCTACTCACTCTACTCATTTTTCTTCCTCCATGAAATAAGCCTTCCCTTTTCCATTGGATAGTAGAGATGATTTTGGTAACTTCCTTCAATTCATCTAAGTAGCTAAAGTATACTTCATTAACTTCATATTTTACATTTTCTAAGTTGAAAGTTCACCCACAGTGGTACTAAGCACTCCGTCCCATTTCCTACCCAACTCTGACCACTTCTGTTATCTTCCTTTGCCTGCTGGGTATGCCATAAAGATCATGAACCCCTGCAGCCAACTTTCAGATGAACCTGAGTTAAAACCCCAGCTTCACCATTTACTGGCTGTTAAGTTGGGGGAAATTACTTAACTTCTCAGCATCTCCGTTTCCTCCTGGGCAAAATGGGGATAATTTCTTGTCTTCTGGAGGGTGGTAAAAATTAAATAATAATGTATGTTAAACTCCTGGCCCAATGCCTGGTACAGAGTCAGTTCCTAATTGAAGTGAGTTTTCCTGTCCTTGCTTCTAGGAAGAAAATAAATAGAGACAAACAAACATCTTTTTTTTTTTTTTTTTTTTTTTTTTTTTTTTTTACTCTGGGTACTTGCCTTCCTAGGTCCTCTTTGTTTTAAGCCACAAATCACTTTCACAGGCTCTTCATCTGGAATCAAACATTTTCAAATGTACATGCCATTAGAGTCGGTTCTTATTTATATTCTCTAGAAAAAGAGCACATATATTACCTGTTGTCTCCTTTGGGAAATGCTAGTTTCACTTCAGAAATCTGAATCCTAGGAGTTTGAAATAAACATTTTTTTATTATGAAATTTATTGTCAAATTGGTTTCCATACAACACCCAGTGCTCATCCCAACAGGTGCCCTCCTCAATACCCATCACCCACCCACCCCTCCCTCCCACAGAAATAAACATTTTAAAAAATGGTCTGAGTTGCAAGTTTAGGCACAATTAGAGTATATTTTATTATTTCTTTTTAATATTAAAAACAATATTAAAGAATAAAATATTAAACAAAATAAAAATATTAAAGAATAAAAAGAATATTAAAAATGGGTGCTCATATTCATTGGATAACTAGCCATGGGTATAAAGGATAAAACTGTTTTTTTTCTGGACTTTTATAGGAGTTTCTGCCCAGTCTCCCCCTTCTCTTGGGAACCCAGCCTTCCCGCGACCCACCACGCAATGTTCTTACCTAACTCACTGTGCCCTCCACCCAACCATGACCCATCGATTGGCTTAGGAGAGGGCACCTAGAAGCAGAGACCATGAGTTCTTTCTCTAGGGTTTTTGGCCCCAAGGCAAAAGAGGTCAATAAGCATTTCTCTGGTGGCACAAACTATGAAGCGTGAAACTTGCAAACGGGGGACACATTTCCTACTACCTAGAGAAACCCAGTGCGACAAGTAGACAGGAGAGATAGAGAGTGAGTCTTGGAAGTGTTAAGTGCCAGCCACGCACCCATTTCTGTGTGGGCTTGGAATTCTCTAGTACTTAGCAGACCCTGGGGGGCTGCTTCTCTTTATTCTCAAGATAAAGCATTTTGAGTGTGGAGGTAGGAGAGGAAAAAAAGAGGAAGGGAAACTTAAGTCCTCTTTCTTTTGAGAAAGTCCTACTGGAGACGGTTTTAAATCAATCTATTCATACTCAAGCATTTGCAGACTAGAGCCTGCAGTCAACTATTCACGGGGTTTCTTCCTCCTTTTTGCCAACGAATTGGCCCCTACCGTTGATAATATAATCATTTTGGATGAGGATCAGAAGACAAAAAGCATGTGTTTGTGTGTGTGTGTGGGGGGGGTGGAGTTCAGAACATTTGGGGCACGGTATTTCAAAATGAAAACAAAACGATAGCTAATAGTTACTGTGTGCCTAAGATGTGCCATGCACTGTTCTTAGAGTTTACATATACCAACCCATTTAATTCTTACAACAACTAAAGTTAAGGTAGTTGTCCTCCACAGGAGATATTGTGGCACAGAGAGACTCAGTAAATTGTCTAAAGTCACACAGGTAGAGTGCAGGGGTAGAATCAGGATTCAAACCCAGGCAGCCTGGCTCCAGAGTCCTTGCTCTTACTGTCCAGTGCACCTGTTTTTTTTTATGACTGGATGCAGGGTACGATGCTTCATAGTAATGATTTTTGAGCCCCATGGGATCACTGGACTCCGCTTGGGGAGGGAAGGTTTTTTCAGACCTGCTGTCATTCTCTGCCCAAGGTGGGTCATGGGCTCAAGTATGGTCCAATCACTATTATCTGGGACTTGTTGGGGCATTTACTTACTCTGTTGTAAGAAAGGCTGCATTTAGGGAGTTATCAAAAGCACGAGGATTTCCTTACATATAGTAAACGTCAATACATAACTGATGAATGAACAAGTGAGCAACAGCTATTTACAAAAATTGTTTAAGTGTATACCAGGAGTCTAAAACTTAATGGACTGTTTGTGGGTGGTAAGATTACAGATGATTTTCACTTTGAGTTCTTCAAGTTTTTAACCAAGGATATGTATCTTTTTTTGGGTTTTGTTTTTAAAGTTTATTTATTTATTTTGAGAGAGAGAGTGAGAGAGCACGTGGAGGCAGGGGAGGAGCAGAGAGACAGGAGAAGAGAGCGAATCCCAAGTAGGCTCCATGCTGTCAGTATGGAGCCCGACTTGGGGCTCAGCCTCATGAATCGTGAGATCATGATCTTAGACAAAATCGAGAGTCTGATGCTTAACCAACTGAGCCACCCGGGTGCCCCATCCCTTTTTTTAAATCAGAAAAAATGGTATGCTTCAAAAGAGAGATACTCAGATGCAATGATTATCATGTGTTGGTTTTTGTTTCATTTTTGTATTTTATACCCCAAAGTCAAGAAATATTTCTTAGGTCCCCAGTGTAAAGTTTCATGTAGATACTCAACAAATACTTGTCCTGGTATTTGTTAATAATATATTCTATTTCCATAAGACCCTGTCATTTCTGACTGAAAAAAAAAAATCATACAATTCTAAAATATCTACTGGAACTCTTAAAACACTGGGATTAGACAAACTACAGATCCTCATGGATACATACTAAGAATAGTGTAACTAAATAGCGCTTTGAGATCCTAATTTTTTCTGCATTTTTTGTTTCTTTCAACTCAAGCAGCTGCTTCATAACCTTAGGGAAGGCAGTAGCAGTCAGGGAGTAGAAAGAGTTCACCAGATCCCGGGCTTTTGTTTCAAAAAGTCAAATTCATCAAGGACGATAAGGTCCGAGGTAAAGGATATCTTCCCCAAACCTGAAAGAAAAATTTCCCATTTGGATGACAGGAGTAAAACCTGGGGGTGTTGCAAGAGCAAAGGCCTCTCTGTCATCACCCTGGGGTGCAGGGTGGGGCTCTCTCATGTTACAAAACATCCTTGGGGATCCTACCCTACAGACTCATTTTTTTAAGTTTATTTATTTATGTTGAGAGAGAGGGAGAGAGAGTGTGTGAGTGGGGGAGGGGCAGAGAGAGAAAGAGAGGGAGAGAATCCCAAGCAGGCTCCGCACTGCCAGCACTGAGCCCGAGGCAGGGCTTGAACCTACAAACCATGAGATCATGACCTGAGCCAAAATCAGGAGGCAGACATTTGATCAACTGAGCCACCCAGGCACCCCTGGACCCGTTCTTCTACCCCAACCCAGCCTGAAAGCAGCGGAAAGCAATTGGTCTGAGTGGCTCTGGCGTCTCATGGCCAGAGATAAGGCCCTGGCTCTCTGTGCGGAAGACTGGCTGTTGGCAGGAGTTACCCCTGGGTAACTCCTTGGTTGTGCTGGGCTGAGTTGTGCTCTCCCGACCCCCGTAAATTCATATGTTGAAAAACCTAACCCTCAGGACCTCAGTATGTTACTGTATGTGGAGTAGAGGTCTTTGAAGACGTAATTAAGATAAAATGAGGTCTCATGGGTGGGCTTTAATCCAATCTCACTGGTGTGGCTATAAGAAGAAATTAGAACACAGACACACAAAGAGGGAAATCCTGGGAGGACAAAAGGGGAAGATGGCCATCTAAGAGCCAAGGAGAGAGGTCTTCAGAAGAAACCCACCTTTCTGGTGCCTTAATCTTGGACTTCTAGCCTCCAGAACTGTGAGAAATACATTTTTGTTGTTTAAGCCGCCCAGTCTGGGTCATTTTGTTGTGGAAGCCGGAGCAAACCAATACATGGGCGTTGACCCTTAGTGAGACCTCAGAAACTTAGTACACCCCGGAGAGGATCACTCCAAGAGGACTGAGGCTGAAAGTTTGCCAATCTTGTAAGATTAGGGCTTAGAATAGAAATTCAATTGTTTAATGGAAAATAAAACAATGCTGGGGCACCTGGGTGGCTCAGTCAGTTAAGCATCTGACTTCGGCTTCAGGCCATGATCTCACAGCTCGTGAGTTCAATCCCTGCATCAGGCTCTGTGCTGAAGCTCAGAGTCTGGAGCCTGCTTCAGATTCTGCATCCCCCCCCCCCCCCCCCCCCCGAACCCCGCTCACACTCTCACACTCTCTCTCTCTCATAAATGAGTAAACATTAAAAACATTTTTTTAAACAGAAAAGAAAACAATGCCTTATTTCTTCCACATGTAAATTGGAGCTATATGATTCAAAGTTATTACCCATGCTATTTGGTTTCATGTCGATTTTGCTGCACTGCATTTTGAGGGATCTGTTTTTATTTTTACTATTTGTTATACATTCTTTTAATGGATCTCTCTTAGAACTCATTATTTTATGACCCATTGTGAAGTTGCTCAAAATCACCTAGTACATTTCTCACTTCTTTATTCTTTCCAGGAAGCTTGGCTATACTGATTTTTGTGTTTAGGTGTTCAAAATTCCACTATAGAGAAGAAACTTGGAAGGAGGAATTGGAAACCAACCTCCCCCCCCCTCCCCAATTTGCAGGAAGAACTAACCAGCAATAAACAATGAAAGCAACGAAAAAGCTTGGACACTTCTGTGATTTTATCAGCAGATGGCAAGTGTAATTTAACATAGACAAACTAATAATTAACCAGGGAGGAAAGCGGCCAGCCCAGTGATGTGTCTAGGCAGAAAATCATCTTCTAACACACAGATCAAGAAAAGGATTTAGGGATTATACTTGAAAAAATCATTAGAACTATCAGTCTAGCGCAGAGTTCTGGGAACAAAAGCAAACACTGTGTTAGCAAAGAGAAAGCACAGAAACCGGAGGTGCACCTGTTAGCTTGAAAAGAACTTGTTTGATCTAGTCAGGAATATCATCATGTTAACCATTGTTATGCAAGAAGGTAATAGAAAAATGATAAAAACCCAAAAATGAAATGTATCCACTTATCCAAGAGGGATGCAAATTCAAATGCCTTCAAGGACCAAGCAGGTAGGTAATTGCGTGAGCTGCCATAGTAAGACTTTTGGGAATGGTGGGAATGGGGTCAGAAT
The DNA here is from genome assembly GCF_014898765.1 of Herpailurus yagouaroundi. Classification (NCBI taxonomy): domain Eukaryota; kingdom Metazoa; phylum Chordata; class Mammalia; order Carnivora; family Felidae; genus Herpailurus; species Herpailurus yagouaroundi. Next base: position 14,229,649 of record NW_024412376.1, on the reverse strand, counting down.
GGAGGTGTTTAAACTTCTAGATTCACACACACACACACACACACACACACACACACACGCAATGTGGCAGCCCCACAAGATCTGCCTGCCTAATTCAGCGCTTTTGTTGCCAGGGCGGATCCCTGACTTAGAAAGTTTTGTTTTGTGCCTTTCTTCTGATTCCTCCCAACTCTGAGGGTCCCTGGAGGATAGGCATCCTGCCTGGCATCGAGCATAATACCTTGCCCCATGAAGACTGGCTGAAAATGTTGCAACAAATAAAGAGCTCCGGGCTGTATGGAGCAGAAAAGGCTGCTGCTGATCGCTGGGCCTAGTACTCAGTGGCGGCTGTGTCTCAGGTCGCATGTCTAAAAGAGCTCTCGAGTGGGCCCAAAAGCCCACTCTGTGCTTGACTCAGCCTCCCAGTACCTAATTTCCATGCGGTGCATAAATTATTTGTCTCTGTTCTGCATAATGTTGCATTTTCTCTCTTCTGCCTGCTCCTCTCATCCCAGATCTTTGTCTTCTCCTCTTCAGCAACATAAAAAGGACTTTTTCAGCTGGTTTTTCCTTTTCTGTCCTCTCCTCCTGGTTGATTTTGCATCTTACCTTTTCCTTTGTCTCCTCATACGTGTGCTGCAAAAGATGCGAGACCAAAACAATTTCATTGAATTACGTCCTCAGGGAGTATGACATTCTGCTTAGCAGAGTTTATGTTGAACTGACTATGTTAACTCCTTCAAAGAGCACAAGCCTTTTCTGGTAGGTAACAGAAATAGATTAATAATTAAGAAGCACATTACAGTGAGGATAGCATTATGTGTACACCTGAAACTACTATAATATTTCGTGTCAACTATACTCAAATTAAAAAAAATTAATAATAATAAAAAAGAGGTACTTTAGGCTAGTCTCGATGGTTATTCATACTTATAAATTGTGCGTTGATGTATACAAAAGAACCAATATAACATATATGTAAATTATAAAGCACAATAAAATGGATACCTGTGAGCCCACCTCTCAAGAACTAGAACATTAAAGGGGTGCCTGGCTGGCTCAGTCAGTGGAACATGTGACTCCTGACCTCAGGATCGTGAGTTTGAGCCCCATGTGGGGTGTAGAGATGACTTAAAAATAAAATCTAAAGACAAACAAACAAACAACACAACAAACAAACAAACAAACAAATTAGAACATTACAAACACTGTTGGGGGCATCTGGGTGACTCATTTGGTTGAGCATCTGACTTTTGCCCAGGTCATGATCTTGTGGTTCAAAAGTTTGAGCCCCGTATCGGGTTCTGTGCTGACAGCTCAGAGCCTGGAGCCTGCTTCAGATTCTGTGTCTCTGTCTCTCTCTGCCCCTCCCCAGCTCTCACTCTGTCTCTCTCTCTCTCTCTCTCTCTCTCTCTCTCAAAAGTAAATAAAAGCAAAAAAAAAAAAAATACAGTTGAAGCTCTGTATTTTACCTGGTGTTTCTTTGATGGCTTCCAATCGTCCCCCCCCTTAAGATCATTATTATGAGCATCAGTTATGACTATATAACACTATGGATGCCCAAATATATAAAATGAGCCAATGTTTTCTCAAAATATAAAATGAAGCTCTGAGTTGTTTCTTGCTTTGGTCACCTCTTTGTTCCAGATGCCACTGCAGTGGCTCAGGCCTGAGAAACTTCACTAGACTGTGGCAACAGCCCCCTCCTGTATCTCTGTGTCTCCATTTTCATCCAAGTTTGAACCAGCAGCTGCTGGATGAAGGGGCAGGCCAGTAGGGCAGCTATGGGTGAGGGAATTCCATCTTTAGGAGGCATGAAAATATTTGAAACAATTAGAAATACAGTGCCAGTTAACTGATTCTCCTTTTTAAAAACGAGACACTGGAGAAAATAATGGTTTCTTTTGGCTCTATTTAAAAAAAAAAAATCAATCAGGGGCACCTGGGTGGATAAGTCGGTTGAGCGTCGGACTTTGGCTCAGGTCATGATCTTGCTCATGGGTTCGAGACCCACGTCAGGATCTGTGCTAATGGCTCAGAGCCTGCTTCAGATTCTCTGTCTCCCTCATTCTCTGCCCCTCCCCTGCTCACGCTCCGTCTGTCTCCCTCAAAATAAATAAACATTACTTTTTTTTTTAAAATCATTACAAGAACTAAGAGAATGGAAGACAACATATAAATACAATTAAAATGTGTGGTAGAGATTCTAAGTGCTACATGATTTTAGAGCAAGAAGGTATCATTCTCTGTAGGAGTCGTCAAGGACATTTTTGCTGAAGAAGGTGGGATTTGAAACAGGTATGAAAAGAGGAGAGTGATTTGGGGCCATGGCTAGCATGACACCTTCTTCAAAGCTTAGTGCTTTGAATTTTCGAACTGAATGATGGGCAAAGAGAGGAGAAATGACTTTGTGAATGAATAAAATGCAAGCTCAGAAGCACCAATGCAAGAATGAGCTGGATAGATGTGGACAATGTGGACATTTTCATGGTAAGGGTGTGTTCTGGCCAACAGTGAAATTAATTTTGATTATGTAGGTTAGGTTAGAAGAAGATAATGGAAGATCTGAAAACTAAGGGGTGTAGTTTGGACTTGGTACAGTAGGCAATAGCAAGACCTTACATGTTCTTACAATAGTATTTGAAGTTTATTAGTCTGATAGTACTAAGCAGACTGGATGGGAAAAGAAGAAAATAAAGTCAGAAACATTAGGTAGGAGGCCTCAACTTGGATAAAAATAGTTCCATATTTTTTACACCTCCTTATGATTTAGAAAGCATCCAATAAACCCACAAAAGAAGTACTCACAACAAGCCCTGGAGGAAGCTAGGGGAAATATTAATATTCTTATTCTACATGAAAACTGAGATTCAATCTAGATTTGCCCAAAGTCATAAAGCTGGTAAATGGTGTCATTGGAACTCAGATCTACTTTTTGCTTTTTTAATCTCTAAACCCAGCATTCTGGTCATTAAGAGATAGAGATGAAGGAGAAGATTTCAAATACTGAAAATGAATACTCTATGCAACTTTATAAGGTAAATGAGTCAGTATAATTCACATTATATAGTGGTAAAAATGCTGGCCTGAATATCAGGAAAGTAAATCCTAATCCCTGAGTTCATGTGACCTTAAATAAATGCCTTCTATGCTCAGCTTCCTCTTCCTAATCTGTAACATGGGAGTTGTACACAAAATTCTCTTTATTTTATTTTTTTTAACATTTATTCATTGTTGAGAGACAAAGTGCAAGCAGGGGAGGGGCAGAGAGAGAGGGAGACACGGAGTCCCAAGCAGCCTCCAGGTTCTGAGTTGTCAGCACAGAACCTGATTGTGGGGATTGAACACATGAACTGTGAGATCATGACCTGAACCGAAGTCGGATGCTTAACCCAATGAGCCACCCAGGGATCTCCAGAAAATCTCTTTAAATTCGTTCTGGCTCATCGGGCTTGGAGTTTGTGAATGAATCATCAATTACCCATCTGGATGACCAAGTGAGGTAGGTATCACAGTGATTAAGAAAATTGGCAGAGTCAATTTGAGGGCTAGGGATGATGAGCTCAGGTTTACATATCAGGAAGGAGTTCGAGGGATGGTAGGCAGAATAACAACTCCCTCAATATGGCCATGTCCTAATCCCTGGAATCTGTGAATGTTACTTGACATGGCTGAAGAAATTGAAGATGTAATGAAAATAAGTATGTCGCCGCGTAGAATATTCTGGATTACCTGGGTGGGTCCTTAGAAGGAAAAGAAGAAGGAAGAAGAGTCAGAAAAGATGGGCTCACACAAGCAGAGGTGAAGCAATTGCTAGCTTTGAAGGTAGAAGAGGAACATAAGCCAAGGAATGTAGGCAGCCTCCAGATCTTGAAGAGGCAGGGGAAACCATTCTCTCCTAGAGCCTCCAGAAGGAACACAGCCCTTCCTATACGCTGACACCCACTGAGACCCATTTTGGACTTCCGACCTCCAGAACTGTAAGATAACAAATTTGTGTTGCTTTAAGCCACTAAGTTTGTGATAATTTGTTACAGCAACAAGAGGAAACAAGTACGGGGGGTTGGGGGAGGGGGGGGGAGTAGGGAAGGACAACTGATATTTACTTAGCACTTTTTAAAAAATTTATTTATTTATTTTAAGAGAGAGGGGGTGGAGGGGCAGAGGGAGAGGGAGAGATAGAATCCCAAGAAGGCTCCCATGTCCCTGGGATCATGACCTGAGCAGAAATCCAAAGTTGATTGCTCAACTGACTAAGCCACCCAGGTGCCCCTTAGCACCTTTTCTAAATTGGTCATTGATATCACAATAGGCTTGTTGTTGGGGAACAGTAGGCTATTTTACACATTAGGAAAATAAATCTGAGACCTGAAATAACTTGCCCAGGGAAGAGCCTGAGCTGGGAATTCAGACTCAGGGCTGCATGACTGCCTGTTGTATCATACAATTTCTGGTATGAAAGGCAAAACCTGCACAAAGCCTACACAGTTACTTAACCAGATAGTGCTAGAAAATCAGGAAAACGTATGATATGAATCAGTGAACCGGGGACTTGGGAACCAGGAAGACTTTCATAAGGATCTGGGAACATGAGGCAGGGAAAGGCCAGCATTAACCACTTATTCAGAAGCAGATAGTTTTTGCACACATTATTTCGTTAAACCATCACAAATCACACCATGAAATAGATTTTACTCTCCTTATTTTTGTGGTTGAGGGACTGGGGCTTAAATAAGAAAGTACCTTGCCCCACATCCATAGCTAATTAACGACAAAGCAGTGATTTAAACACAAAGCTTATTTCCTGTGAATACAAAAGTTAAAAATTTTATATATTTTTTGAAAAATAGGAAAATCTGGAGGAGGGCATGAATTAATCATCACTTGAAAATATGTGATGCCCATGCCCCCAAACATGCACAGAAGATTGTAAAAGGCTTGAGGTTACGAATGTTTATAAAATTTTTTTGTTCTCCAGGATCCTTAGAACAGTCTTGAGTATATTATTGGCACCCAGTGTATACTCATTAAATGAAATCAGTTAGTGGGATAGAGGGACTTCTGTATAAGATTAAGTAAGAAGTCTGGAACTCCTATGTCTGGAAGGATGAAGGTTGAGAGCTGGTGGGACCCGAATGTAACAAGGTCTCCTCTTCCCACTTAAAGATTTCCCGGCCCGCACCATGACTTCAACCGTCCTAAATTTCCTCTTTTTCTCCTTTCTAATTGCCCACAGTGCATGCCTCAGCCCCAAGCACTTGGGTACTTGATCACTCAGTTTAGCATTTTACTTCATCCTTCTGCCTTGATGGCAAGGGCTGCCACTGCTTTGGGCATTAAGCCTAACTTTCTGGTTTCCACTTCTCCCTCTCTCATCTTTCCTCTCCAGCCTTACCACCTGTCCATGCAAACCCTTGTCTCTCTTGGCCAGATCCCATGCCTGGAGTCAGGGAATCCCTGCCTCACACCAACCACTCCCTGTTATATAGATCCTCCTTCTTCATTGCACCAATGTTTTTGATTAATTCTCCCCTCAGCCACAATGCCTTCTTTAACTCTTCTCTCCCACTTTCCTAATCCTTTTGTTATTATTGCCTGTACTGTATAATTTACACTGCAAATAAAATAAAAATTCCTTAGTGTGGTGCAAATGCTTCTTTCTTCAATCTCACTGTTAATTTTTCCCTCCATTTTTTTTATTGTGGTAAAATACACATTGCATAATGTACCATCTTACCATCTTAGCCATTTTTAAGTTCAGTGGTATGAGGTACATTCACATTTTTCTGCAGCCATCACCACCATCCAGCTCCAGAGTTCATCTTGCTAAATAGAAACTATCACACAGTCTCCCTTTGGTCCACCCTCCTTGTTGGCCACTAAGTGCTTACACACTGCCCTCTTGTCAATTTCTCCAGCAGGCTACAGTGACAATTTCCCCAACAGTACCTTCCCCCACTTTTTACAGAAAATGTAGCATGCTTTATTGTTTTGCAGGTCATAGTTCAGGCCCTGAAACAGGCGATTTTCTCCATTCAGAAGGCATTTCTCCAATATTATTCCCACTCCCACCCGATGGTCAACCAAGACTGGTCCATCCTCATTTTTTGCTCTCAACTTAAATGTCACTTTATCATTGGCTTCCTGATTTCTCACGTTTCTGTAGATTACCTACTTAAAAACCAACCAACCAACTAACCAACGGAACACTTCTTGGGTATTTTTTTTTTTTAATGCTTATTTATTTTTGAAAGAGAGAGACAGAGTGTGAGTGGGGGAGGGGCAGAAATAGAGAGAGGGAGACACAGAATCCGAAACAGGCTCCAGGCTCCGAACTGTCAGCACAGAGCCTGATGCAGGGCTCGAACTTGGGAACTGAAAGATAATGACCTGAGCTGAAGTCAGATACTCAATCGACTGAGCCACCCAGGCGCCCCTTGGGTACCTTTTAAAGCTTCTATAAATACTTTCTTGTTTTTATTTTTACAATTATTTACTTGTTCACTGTTACTTCCGCTTATCTGTAAGCTTCATGGGGGTCACAGCCATGTCTCTTTTATTCTTAGTGCCTACTAGACTGCTTGGCATATGGTAGGTAGGCACTTAGATGTTGTTGATAAATGCATATCCTATATATTACTCTCTACTCTCTAATTGTTCTCTAAATTTTAACATCATTTCATGACGTTTTGTTAACTGCTATTTGCAAGGTGTCTATTTTCTTTCAATGGGATTGTAGTTTGTAGAAATTATATTTCATATTTCTTTGCAATAAAGGAAGATAGTGGATTTTCAATAAACACTTTCTGAATTAGGTTAGATTTAATTTAATTTGGTGTCTATCACTTTCTGAAATACTACAGCAGGAAACATGTCTAAAATGTGAAGGAGATCTTGCTGTGGGATTTCATATGACTTGGGGGGCCAGTGGTATCGGCTAATGTCTGAGGTCTCACCGAGCATAAGAGCCGTGTATGCTCAAAATTTTCTTCGCATTGGAGACATCATATCAGTTTGCCAAAAGACCAATTCATCAAGCTTTTCCTCTAGCATCAGACCAAGTCTTATATCTTTGGTTGAAGATCAGAGAAAGGACTTACTTGACTTGGATTTGGGGGCCATATTATAGGCCAAATACAAATCTTTAAATTCGAGAATCACACTTGGCCTGGCAAGACAATCATATGAGAAACAAAGGAATGAAAGTCTACTGTGGAAATAGCATACTTTCATTACCCATCTCACACTCTATGCGAAGTCATACACCCCTTCTCTGAAGTGGCATATATGAGTTGACTTATTCTTTGTTCTTCATTTTCTTTCGGTTGAGCATGAATAGTTGATTTCACATGTTAAGTGTATGTATGATGAACTTTTGCTATACTCTGCTCTTTGGAGAGTTAACTCATGTATCTCACTATCCTTAGTTAGACAATAAATGCGTAAGAATAAAAGTATAAGAAAGTTGAAGAAGGGTTTAAGTCATTTCACAGATATCAAAGTTCTTGAGACAAACACCTTTACCAAATGATTTTCAGCGGTGTTCCTGCGCAGAAGAAATACTGGCATGCTTACCCCTTCGTTCCTACATATCTCTCCCAACCCACATATGTGTGCACATTCCTCACCGTGTCCAAAAGACTCCTGTAAACATTTATTGTTTTTCTCCCATCCCACCCCTGTCATCACCCTATAGGTGTTTCTTTGCTATCTTTCTTGAACTACTTTATGCGAATACAAGAAAATAGGAATAGATAACCTTCTGCCTTCCCCCACTTTTTACAGAAAATGTAGCATGCTTTCTTGTTTTTCACCTTATTCTTTTTGTATAACAACGTGTCCTGTAACTCACTCTATATCATTAAAAATAAAACCATAATATTTCAATATCACTGCATAGTATTTTGTCATGTGGATGTGCTACAATTTGTGTAACTAGTATTCCTTTGGACTGACACTTGGTTTTTTTTCTCCTCATTTTTCTTCCTGTTATTTTAAAAATTTTTTTTCAACGTTTATTATTTATTTTTGGGACAGAGAGAGACAGAGCATGAACGGGGCAGGGGCAGAGAGAGAGGGAGACACAGAGTCGGAAACAGGCTCCAGGCTCTGAGCCATCAGCCCAGAGCCCGACGCGGGGCTCGAACTCACGGACCGCGAGATCGTGACCTGGCTGAAGCCGGACGCTTAACCGACTGCGCCACCCAGGCGCCCCTCTTCCTGTTATAAACAACAAACAATGCTGCATGTATAACCTTGTCCACGTGTCATTTCTGATATGTGCATATTTATCTGTAGGATAAATTCCTGTAAAAGGAATTTCTGTTGCAGACAATCACTGCATTCGTAATTTTGATAGATCATGCCATATTCCCTTCCATAGATATTGTACCATTTTGTAACACCAGCATGAATCTATGAGAATGCTCGCTTGAATTGCAATTCTTAGAATCAAATAGAAAAAATGGAGCTTTTAGGGATAATGGGCTCCACGAGCTTACTCCTCTGTACTCAAAGAAGTCCTGCTTCTAGAGACAATAGATACAAGGAATAAAATTGATTAGGATGACATCCATCTACTGGTTTTGAGGCTTTACCCAAGCTCAAATTAGGAAAACCTGGTGAAGAATGTATGAGGAAGCCCCCACATAGTGCTTTTTCTGGGGCAAATCCCCACGCTGTAATTCAAGTATTCTGTCTCCCTAATATGTACCAGATTATAACAGGCCCCTCTAGTGACTAGAACTGTAAGACTGGCTTCATTTCAAGAGGCCAATAGCTGCTTGGCCCAGGGCAATGTGAAGGTGAGAGGTTTAGGCTTTGGAATTAGGCCTCCTTTGGACTGGAGGCTGTTTTCCAGCTATTAAAATGGGGATATCCCCATGCCTTTTGGGATGGCTGTAAAATTAAATAGAATGCTGTTTGGGACGGTGGCTAATACATAATGGCACTTAACAATAAATTCCCCTTTTGCCTTTCTGAAAACAGCAGAGATTCAGGAAGAAAAATGCCAAAAGTTTGGGGGCAGTGAAACTGTGCCACAACTTCTGTGTATTAGGTCTGTCTTACTTTAGTCATAGAAGACGCTCTAAAAATCGATTTACCATTGTATTGCATGTAATTCCAACATGACTTCCCAGCCTATGTCAAAGTGGAAGTAAAAGGAGCCAAAGTTGGTAACTGACTGAACTACAAATAGCAGAGATTTTTTTTTTTTTAAATGTTATTTAGAAACCACAAGAACGCAAGTATCCAGCAGGCCTGGGGTGGTTTCTTAGTAGGCTTGTTCAATAGACAGAACCTCTTTTTTTTTTTTTTTTTCCAACGTTTATTTATTTTTGGGACAGAGAGAGACAGAGCATGAACGGGGGAGGGGCAGAGAGAGAGGGAGACACAGAATCGGAAACAGGCTCCAGGCTCTGAGCCATCAGCCCAGAGCCCGACGCGGGGCTCGAACTCACGGACCGCGAGATCGTGACCTGGCTGAAGTCGGATGCTTAACCGACTGCGCCACCCAGGCGCCCCTAGACAGAACCTCTTAGCATAAGTGTACCTTAAGGTCAAGTCATCAAGAAAAGGTTAACTGGTGTGCTTGTAAAAAAGCAGACCAGTGGTCAATGAATTTCTTTTTATTCCTTCCTTGTTTACAAAAGGATCAAGGTATCTCTGTAATACATCAATGGTTTTATAAAGATTTATATCATCAGATGCAAAATACCTATTTTGGGGGGGGGCTTTGAAAGGGTAAATTTCAGTTATTTCAAAAATTATTTTAATTCATTTATTTGACTAATATTTATTGAGTGCTTACTATGTGTTCAGCACTGTGCTAAGCTCAGGACTTACTTGGTATACCTAATTGCCCCAAAATTCTGGGTTAAAAAAAAAGTATCATTCATAGCACAGTTCTAATTTATGTTAGCCTTTCAGTGAGTTTTCATGATAGCTTTATTATCACTGTAACTGATTTTAATTTTAGAACCTGCTGGGTTCCACACTGTATACCTTCCACAGAAGTCAGAATGCTAAAATTGTTGAAACAGCAAATGCAAAGTTGAAATCACTTGACAGCCTGCAGATCTTATGCATCCACTTGAAATTTCAATTGTGATAAACCCTTTTGATTCAGTCTCATTTGTCAGCTTTATACAGTAAGTATAATTTACTTAGCTAATTTCACTAGTAGATTATGTTCTTTCAGGGCATAGAGAAATAGGAATCATAAATATGTCATTGCTGCCTGCTATTGTATCTCATTTCATTGCCTCCCAGGCTTAAACAGAGAAAATATACTTAAAGATACAAATTAGTTGTACCCGTTTCCTGGAAGCATTTAAAAATGCCTTCATTTATTAGAGATACCAAATCTATCTAGTGAATGATAAAATTTAAGTAACTATATGTTGGTACCATACAAACATATCATAATAGCAATAAAAATAATAGCAGTTATCATTTATTTAGTGCTGACTACCTATCAGGTATCATGTTGAGAGTTTCGAATGGATTACCATCTTTAATCCACCTAACAGCTTTTCAGAGAACATGTCAACATTGTATGATGCTATTATCCCCATCATACAATGGAGGGAACTCAGGTTTAAGGAGGTTAATTATCTTGCTCACAGTATTCATGTTAAAGAATAAAAATTGAACCGAGTAAATGCAAAGATCTAATTGGCTTTATTAAATGATTCATGAATCGGGCAGCATCCCATCTAGCAAGCAGAGAGGAGTCCCAAGGAGTTCTACAGAATGGAAGATTTTCATAGGAAGGAAGGTGGGGCAAGAAAGTTACTAGCAAGAGGAAACAAAGAGTTGTGCCAGACAAGATCACCTTCCCTTAGCCGCAAGGGCAGGGGTTCTTATTAGGTAAATTACCTCATCTTCCTTTGGGGGATGAAAAGGGCCCGTATGACAAATTACCTCATTGGTGCTGCTCAGAAAATTCCTGACTGACTGGTTAAGACTACATTGGGGAAGGTAGAAACTGCAGTGAGGTATTAAGCCCTGGTTTGGTGACTTGGCCAAAGTCATGCCATTTTGGGCCTATGGTTTTCTTTTTACCATTCACATTATTATTTTAGTGGAACTGGGATTCAAACCTAGGCAGTCTTAATCTACACTTAAGCTGTTTTTCTAAAACGTTATTAATTCAAATTCAGTAAAGAAAGAGGCCATTTATTTATATGAGGAAATGTCCTTACCTGTTGGCTGTAAGTTTTGCTAGCACAGGAACAAAGAGGCTTAAATCGTGGTATGAAATCAAAGGATAGAGTTACGAGACTCCTTTCCAAAAGCAGATTTTGGAATTACTTGTCCTCTTTCCCCTCCCCCCTCCCCAATGGCTGGGGTAAAAATTCTCTAGGAGTACTTTCTGTAAGGTCTTTATAGGATTTACCTTGGCATACTGACGAAAAGTTGTGTCGTAAAATATGGAATCCTTGTTTGCCTTGCCACCCCAAATTAAGTAGGTGCTATAGTATTAAATATCATGTACCTCAAAATAATCCTGAAGATTTCATAGGCACCTTTCTTCCACAGAACTTCGGTGCAAATGTTACCTAATTTGACCTCAGCATTCCAAAGGAAACTACAGTATTATTAGGTTTTACTGAAGAGAGAAGTAGACAGGGTCAGAAAAATGAGTACAAAATTCAGGGTTTAAAGAGAATTCAGAGTTTAAAACATTTTTTCCCCTCTTTTTTTAATCTCAAAATGTTTCTTTCCCTTGATCAGTAACAATTGTAACCATGTAGCTTGCTTTGTCTGGCTTCAAATGTACTTTCACTAGAAGATCATTGTAATTCAGATCCATTCAGTGCTGCTTCACTTTTGTAATTTGTTAAGATTAAGTAGTGTACCCTCCACATGTTTTAATGATATAGCACATTGATAACATTTTCACTCATTTAAAGCCGTTGTTTACTGACAGAGTTTTAGCACCAAAAACATCCTAAAAGGCAATCTTCACACATTCAAAGAGCTTGAACAAGTAATTGATACACCTTAAACTCTGGCTAGTTCTGAATTTTCCAAATTAAGGTCACGTAATATAAAAATCACATACTTAAAAAAAGTTGGTAGAAATACATTTCAAAGATGAAGAAAATACATTCAAGGTCACTGATGCCAATTCAATCTTCGCTCTAACATTCAAGGTGCAATAGGCTGACTTTTAATTGGACTTTGGATTTTTCTTAAGGGAATGATGGAAACTTTATTACTAAAGATGGTAAAGTTGTCAGTGACAAGAAAATCAGGGGGTCAACAGAGGGAGGTGTCCAAATACAAGTGAGAATCAGTCAGTTGTGTGTGGGAATCTAAACTGATTTATGCAATTTCTCAAGACCCTCAAAATAAGAAAATAAGAGAATTTTGAAAGAAGGAAAAAAAAAAAAAAACACCAAAGAGGTGAGACCCCCCCCTTTTTTGTTGGGGGGGGGGGTGCCTAACTACTCAATGAGGTCATCCTATCTCCCGGAAGTGACACGTAATCACCTGCTTTGCACGAGCTCCGCCCCTTCCCTCAGAGGTCCCGCCCCTTTGCCAGCAGCCGGGAGGGTGTTAGGGGGCGTTTCTCCAGGAGGAAAGCTGTGAGCTGCGACGCTGAGGAAGGGGACCCCAAAACGTCTGGCACTGCCCCCTCCAGGGATCACTTTGGACCGCATCACTCGGCCCAGCGGGATTCAGAAACGCCGAGGGGTCAACCTGATGGGTTTCGGGGTCAACGGAAGAGGGGAAGGGGAGCCCTGGCGGGGAGAACCCCCC
>NW_024412376.1:14135095-14211899 GCF_014898765.1 Herpailurus yagouaroundi | reverse complement strand
GGGGGGGACCAGCCGCTGCAGCCGCCCGCGGCCGCCGGCGCCGACCACCACCCCCCGACGCCTGCCGCTCGGCCGCAACCGCCGCCGCCGCAGGTGGAGCGGCCGTGGCTCGACTGCCTGTGGATCGTGCTGGCGCTGCTGGTCTTCTTCGGGGACGTGGGCACCGACCTGTGGCTGGCCCTCGACTACTACCGCAAGGGGGACTACGGCTTCTTCGGGCTGACCCTCTTCTTCGTGCTGGTGCCGTCGCTGCTGGTGCAGAGCCTGAGCTTCCGCTGGTTCGTGCAGGACTACACGGGCGGCGGGCTGGGCGCCGTGGAGGGGCTCAGCAGCCGGGGCCCCCCCATGATGGGGGCCGGCTACGGCCGCGGCGGCCCGGGCTCGGCCACGCCGGGGGCGCAGCGCCTGTGCCGCCTCTCCGTGTGGATCTGGCAGTCGGTCATCCACCTGCTGCAGATGGGGCAGGTGTGGAGGTAAGAGCACTGCGGGGGTGGGGGCGGGGGCCCGGGCAGCCGGCCCTGCGGAGGGCCCCGCGGGCGAGGCCAGAGCCCTCCAGAGCGCGTTCTGCCCTCGAGGTGCCTCGCAGTTGGGCCCCTCGGACGGGTCTGCCCCGGGGTCTTGAAGGAGGGGTTTGCCGCTCACTTCCCCTGGCGTCTGAAAAAGACCGTCGTTTGATCCGGATCCCTGGCCACGCCTTTTGGCCCTGGGAGGCCCCAGTCCCGCTGTTTGTCTATCTTCTTCCCGGGTTCGCACTTACCGGAGACCCTGCCTCATCCTTTTCCTTCCCTCACATCTCTGTAGACCTCTTATTCCCGTTGTCCCTTTCCCCTGTTTCCCAAGGTAACCAGCCGCTAGCGCTTTTTATCTGCACCCCAGCTCGCCTCCTGTTGGGGTGGGGGGGGGGGACCTTCCTTCTTCCAAGCTGGTTTTGCATTCGGTTTTGTCCCCTGGTGAGACATCTTCCCCTCTTCCCCGTCTTCTCTCCGCAGTGGCCCGTGTGGGGCCCTGTGCAAAAAACCCCTCTCTGCCTCTCCTTTTAGCACTCCTTTATTCCACGCGCCCTCCCCCCTGCAATCCTATCCCCTGCAAATGACTCTAAACCTCTGACCTCCTTGAAGGAAAAATGACTTTTGTTTCTTTTTTTTTTTTTTTTTTGCTGGTTTAGACCCTTTTTTTGGTGACAGGTAAAATTGTGTCGTATATACTGGGTGGAAGCGTTTGTTTTTAACTCTCACCTCCAGAAAGTCAATTAGCCACCTGGACACCTATTCTGGAGGAACGTTGTTTTTGATACCTAGGCCAGTGCGTAGGGGATTTATGTTTACACAAGCCCATGCTTGGCCCTGCGGCCCTTTCCTCTTTTGTAAATTTCCCCTGTGCCTGGTGAATACCTCCCAAACCACTTGCAGAGGTTCTTTTTGCTACCCACCTTAACTAAGGAAATGATCCCTTTAAAATCTTGGTAAATCTTTGCCCTCCAACTTAAAAGCTTGAGTGTATTCTGGAGACTGTGAGTTTGTAGGTAAACATTTGCAAGAGAAGCGAATCTTAACTGAAGCCGAATTACACACAGCTCTTTGGGTACATTGCTTCTGTGAGAAGACATTTTGCCTAGATAGCCCTGAGTCCTGCACCTAGTAGGAGGTTTTAGGTGCTCTGTATTTCAGTTAACTGAGATGTACTTAGGTTAACTGACATAAAGTTCATTGTCTTTTGAATTGTTTGTCCAGATCTCTCTTTATAGTTTCAAATAAAGACGTTTCAGAAAGCATGGGATTGAATTAAGTCAAATCATGAAAGTGACTGCAAGAACTTTGTCCTGTAGGGTTTATATGCAGATTCGGGATTGGGGACCTGTGAGTGGTTCTTGATTTTTCTGATACTTCTAGGCTTGTTTACTGGTGCTCCTAGATTGAACCTAGCAACCTTTTTTTCCTAGCTGTACTTGTCTGCAAATAATTGGTTTCCTGCTGATAAGTTTATAAGAAAGGGGTAGTGGGATAAAATAGGGGGGGAAATGATGATTAACTTTTAGCAATTTTGAGTGTAGCATGCGGTCAGGTAAAATTTTGAAATATGTTTTGCATTTGAAATCTAAATCTAAAAACCTACCTGAACACCCAAATCCATATTGAATCAAAGGTAGTACGTTTGATCCGGGGGATACTTTTTTTGATTTCTTGCAGGTTGGTAAGATGCAAAAGAATGAAGGGGGAGAGGGACAAGCAGGATGGGGGAGAGAGATTTTGAAATACTACTAAAGATAAGCCGCATATATTTAATAACTAGGTTTCTGAACAAGCCAAAGTCCCCTGTCGCTCCCTGTCTTTAACTCCTAAAGTGTAGACAATCAGTATCTTGGTGTCAGGTTCAAGTTCCTGAGAGAATGTTTCTAATGTAATCCATCCTAGGTATTTATTAGTAGTGAGCTTTTGGGACATGATGGAATTGGAGTTCAGCTTCACAAATTTCTTAGAACAATTTTTCCCCTAATCTTAATTGCATTTGGATAAAGAAGTCCAGATTTTGGAACAAACTAAAAAGTACATTTTAAGTGTAATTTTAGGCTTTTTTACTTGTTTAAAATAGGGTAATGTATTTCTTTCCCAGATCTTCCTTTGAAGTTTCAAGATGTGCAGTGGTATAGATATTTCAGAAAGATGCCTATGATTTTACTATGTTTAAATTTTTTCAAGATTAGAATATGTGTCTAAATTTTTCATAAAGCTTTCAAAGTATAAAGTACTAAAAGATACATTAATTCAGCTAAGTTATTTATTCCAACGTAGCTGTACTTCAAAAGAAATAATTGCTGATGAAGGATTTTCTTTCCTTGCTTTAAAATTTTTCAATAAGCTTGTTTTGTTTGAAATGTCCCAGGAACAGAGTCTCCTCTTTACTACCTGCTAGGCACGTGGCTTGCATGCAAATCATTCACATGAAAAGCATTACAAGAAGGTTTTCATCCTTTTTTTGTTTGAATTTCTGGGCAAACAATTACTTATTGTGTGTATAAACACACATCATCTCAGAGTTTACTGCAGATTTTTGGGGTTACAGTTGTTCCCTTAATTATATTTGCTACTTAAATTTTGCTATTTCATGTGGTCATGTGACGAGGGTAAGGCCTAGGAATTATATCACTGATTTGGGCTACATTTCTAAGAAACATGTTGGTAAAGTTGTACATTGTTAAAACTGATTCCATTAAACCATGAATACCTGTCTCTTCACCTGCTTCTTTTTTTTAATGTAAAATCATTTGACTCATGCTTGGACAGATCTCAGTGCTAATTTAAGAGAATTTAGTTTTCCTTGATAGTAGGGTGATACACTTTAACGTGTGATGCCTTTCCTGTCGAGATGCAAAATACTTGATAGCTCTTTCACCAAATGACTTTACAGAATGTGAGAAAATATTTTTGGCTAGGCCAGAATTGGAGCGTGGAAGAATAGTTGTCTGTGGGATGATTTGGTTTCATGGACCTCCTTTTGCAGAGTTTTGGTGTGTGATTAAGGTCTACTTAATGTATGTGTTACTCTCACTAATTACTTAACATGTAACTTAACGGTGTAGCTTTATGTGCTCTATTTTTCAGGTGCTTTTCCCAAGGATGGAAGGTATATGAGTCACTCATAACAAGAATGTGAGTCACGCCGGGCTTCAGTTTAGTGAAAGTGTTATTAGAAAGCGCGATCATTTTCTTAGAGGGTTAGACCTTAGGAACGGATTGATTTAGTTTGTATATTTGCATCGTTGTAAGTTTTTTCCTTCAGTGTATCAGCCTTCCTTTGCTTTTGTGCTACCTTTAGAGGGTGTTCAGTGTTTCGGCAGTTCTCTGCAGTCACGAAGCAACAGTTCTTTGACTGAAATTTCATCTAATGTCATGATATCGCAGCCAATCGTTAATCTCCCTATTTGTTTTTATGGGTGTGTTTACACCTTTCTTTTTCACAAAGTCAAAGAAGAACTTATCTAAAATCTTAATAATTTTTGCCATTTTTAAAGTGAGTATCAACTGTCTTTTCTCCTGGGAGATGGTGTGGGGTGGAGGGTTGCCTTCAAGGGAGAAAAAAGAAAAAGGTGTTTCACATATCATAATAGCCCCATCCTTCTATGAACAGTTAAAAGCTTTGTGTGTTTTGCAGTTTTTCCTGTTTTAAGACTGGCATAATGTAGGGACACAGCTTAATCAGCAGCAAATGTTGCTGGGCTGGTGAAGATGGTTTTTTCATTACTGCTTCTCCCCCCCCCCCGCAAGATATAGGGATGCTTGGCATTTTAAGGGCCTTTGTTCTTGTTGAATCTTTTAGAATGTTGGTTCCTAACTCTGGCTGAAACTAGAACCTACTACAGCTTTAAAAAAAAAAAAGAAAGAAAGAAAATGTTTAAGGTCCCAGAGTGGGACCCAAGTAATCTTATTTTTAAAAGCTCTACAGGTGATTACATGGGCAGCCAGAGAAACAGTTGAGAAACAGTTTTAGAATTGTTTCAGCTTATTCATTTGGAGATTGTTGTTGGATTTTTAATAAATGATGGAACAGTTGGGAATGGAATGATGTGGTACTATGACTTTCGGTTCCTGGACCCACTGTAACAAAAAGACTTTGCCTTGGAAACAGTATCTAAAAACGTACCTGGAGCTGTTTCTAGTATATGCCCTTAAGGTACTCTTGTTTTTTGTTTTGTTTTTTTTTTTTGTTTTGAGCCCAGTATGGGTCTTCTAAAAGGATTTCTAAGTTGAAAGTACTCTTGAATAAAGGTAACTTCTTTGCTTTTGTGTGATCCAGGTAGTACTTTTATGATTATGTTGCGTGTAAAAGGTGTATATTACTTTTAACTTTGAAATGAATCTCGGGCAGGCTTAAGGTAAACATAACTGGGCTTACAAGTGGTATTGGACTAAGTGATCTATAATGTTCTTCTTGCTCTAGGATTTTGTGATTTAAGAATGGAAATGTTACCTTGCAAATAAGGAAATTTCATGCGTGTGGGGCCAGAGTACCAGTCACTGTCAAATGAAGATTGTATACACGTGTGTGTGTGTGTGTGTGGGTGTGTGTGTGTGTGTGTGAGAGAGAGAGAGAGAGTGTCGGGGGCTTTACATATCTGCTTATTACTAGATGGGAATCTAAATATTTTAAAAATACATTATATTTTATCCATAAATTTAATGGAATTCTGTTTCAAAAGAAAGTGGGATTTTTTTTTGAGGGGAAACGAGAAAAATTGCCAGAAGTAAATGTTTTTGCACAATCAAAAAAAGTCTTGTTGAAAAAATGTTGACACTTACCAGAAAACGGATGTGCTGTAAAGTGTCAATAATTAGAACAACGTGTGGCTGGCAGAGGAATTAGGCAAATAGGTAGTGAAACAGAATAAGGAGTGAGGTAAATAGACAGGTTTATGGGAATTTAGCAGATAGTAAAGCATTTCTAATCCATGAAGGGGAAAAGGGTTATTTCACAAATGATATTGGGGCAAATGACTACCCAGTTGGGAAGAATTGATTTCTACCTTACATAAATAAAGATTCTAAAAGAATTAAAGATATAAACATAAAATAGTACATGTAAAAGAAAATATAGAATAATTTTATAATTTTGCAGTGGGCAAGACCCTTTGTTACCATAAAGGAAAAAAGAAAGGTATCACAACATTAAGTAGTCTTAATCTAGTTATTCCCTTCCCCCTCCCACCACCTGAAAAATCATAGAAATACATAATTAGTGGAAGTTATATATATAGATAAAGAGCTACTTCCTCAAGGAGAATGACTATGAAGAGAGCTTCCCTGAAAATTATTTCTCATTTTTCAAAGAATAGAAACAGTAAAACTTGACATTTATGGTAACTTTTCAAGGGAAGGTGATGAAAAAAATGGCATGGTGTTGAGTAACATTGCAACTAGTGATGAAGGATAGTATTTCCAGAATGATGGAGAAACAAAGCCTTAAACTCTATGTTACAGAAATGTAGCGTTCTAGAAATGTAGTAGGCACATGTCA
This sequence comes from Herpailurus yagouaroundi, assembly GCF_014898765.1. NCBI lineage: Eukaryota > Metazoa > Chordata > Mammalia > Carnivora > Felidae > Herpailurus > Herpailurus yagouaroundi. The sequence goes on along the minus strand of NW_024412376.1, from coordinate 14,205,890 downwards.
GAAATCACAGGCAGTTCATTTCTGTCTCTTAACAATACACGTACTGTTTTGCAGTATGGTTTGATTTTGCAGACTTTATCCAAAAGTCACTTAGGCTTATGTAACTGATAAATTCTGGACTATTGCAAAGATTCTGTGGGATTCAGAAGTAATCTGTGTCTGACGTATTGCCATTTTCACCCTGGGCTGGTAGCTTTATGGTGTTACTTCTGCAAGGAAGTTTATGGCTAAAACTTTAGTTTATTCCTTCATAATGTTCTGTTTACCTACTTTCTTCTAGTTAGAATTCTGGATTTCTTGTTTCTTTCTGAACGACTTAAATTTTTTTAAAATGTCATGAACACACAACCTCATTTAAAAAGTTCAGTGACTTTTTACATTTGCCTGAAGACAATCCACTACTTATTGTTATTGGGGATTTGTTGTTGTTGTTGTTAAGGGACAGGACATACATAGTGTGGTATACAGGGAACACTGTAGATTGGAATTAAGAAGTCTGGTTTATCATTCTACAAGTTACAAAAAAATCTCTGGCTTCAATTTTCTCATATTTATCAAATGAGAAGTTAAAGTTAGTGATCTTTAAGGTCTCTTCAGTTTTAAAAAGTTTATTATGCTGATAGGGATTAACACTCTGAAGTTTTAAAGAAGCAATTTCATGCTTTAGTTTGAGCAGTTAAAATATTTTGAAATGTATAGGTTTCCCAGGAACTGCCTTGAAATTTTACCATGTGTTATTTTGATATACTAAACACATTCTCATTATTTTCAATAACTTTGCTGCCTGTAGAGGCATTTTTATCTCTCTGCAGTTAATGTTAGAATTCATAGCAGATTAGACTTTCTAAGAAATGTGTTAATGCTGGTTTATTAGCTAACTTTGTGAATTTGCAATTTCAGCTAAAATTCACATCTTTTAAAGTTCATTTTTTGTAGTCTTCAGTTATAAATTTTTTTACTGTTAGATTAAGTTTAAAGCAATGTATGTATCCAAGTTCTAGATTTTGGAGGTTTTCCTGGATTGTTTATTAGATTAATTTCTTTATTGGGGAGGAACCTCAAAGTCACCTACTGCAGTTTATTATTTGCTATGTGTTCTCTAACTTTGAAAAGTTAGTGTTCGTAATTATTGTTTTTTTAATGGTAGCTTCTATGTCAGTTGTGAGCTGTTCTGGGAAATAATTCTAAGTGAATTTTGGTTTTGGTATTCTTAGATTATGGTATAGGTACTTTTCTGGTTCTAGTTGTATTTCCTGATTTTGCTTGGAGGACTTAGTGAATATTGTTACAATGACATTGATAGCATTTCTACACAAGATTCACCTTTAGATTTTTCTTTTCTGTATATCTGATATGTATATGTCTTGGTATATTACATTGTTTTTACCCATTTTAAAACAAATCACTATATCCCTAAGGTATTTTGCGTATTGCTAACAAAGTTTCTCATATATCACTTTTACCTTGAAATGCCAGTTTTTAAAATAACTTTTTTTACTGACGAGTAATTGACATACAATATTTCATTAATTTCAGGTATACAACATAGTAATTTAATAGCTCTGCTGTGTGTTACATATCTGTGTCATATGCATTTTATAACTGGAAGATTGTGCCTCTTAATCCTCCTCACCTGTTTCGTCCATCACCACACTGCGCTCCTCTCTGGCAACCGTCAAGTTTGTTCTCTGTATCTGAGTCTTTTTTCTGTTTTGTTTTTTAGATTCCACATATAAGTGAAATCACTGACTTACTTCACTTAGCATGGTACCTTATAGGTCCATCCATGTTGTCGCAAATGGCAAGATTTCATTTTTTAAGATAATTTATTTGAAGTTAGGTTTTATGTGTTTATTTAATCAATCAGTCTATCTCTACACCCAGTGTAGGGCTCAAATCATGACCCTGAGATCAAGAGTCACATGCTCTTCCAACTGAGCCAGCCAGGCACCCCAAGATTTCATCTTTTATGGCTGGGTAATATACCACGTCTTGTTTTTCCATTCGTCTATTGACGGATACTTAGGTTGCTTCCATATCTTGGCTATTGCAAACATTGCTATAATGAACGTAGGGGTACACATGTCTTTTCAAAGTGGTTTTTGTTTTCTTTGGATACATACCTGGAACTGGAATTGCTGGATTGTATGGTAGTTCTATTTTAAATTTTTTGAGGAACTTCCGTACTGTTTTCCACCGTAGCTGCACCAATTTACAACCTTAACTACTTACAGTGCACGAGATTCCCTTTTCTCCACATCCTCGCCACACTTGTTACTTCTAACAGGTGTAAGGTGATTTCTTGTGGTTTTGATTTGCATTTCCCTGATGATTACTGAAATTGATCATCTTTTCATTGCCTGTTGGCCATCTGTGTGTCTTTGGAAAAATGTCTCTTGTTTTGTCCTGTTTTTTGTTTTGTTTTTAGAGAGAGAGAGGCAGAGGGAGAGAGAGAATCTCTAGCAGGCTCCACATTCAGAGCAGAGCTTAACCGTGGGGCTTGATCTCATGACCTGAGTGAAATCAGGAGTCAGACCTCAACCAACTGAGCCACCAGGCACCCTCCTCTCCCTCCTCTGTCCATTTTTTTAATTGAAGTGTTTATTATTAGTTTTTAAATACTGAATTATGAGTTCTTTATATAGTTCACATGTTAACCCCTTATTGTATATATCATTTGTGACTGTCTTCTCCCATTGCCTTTTCATTTTGTTGGTCATATCCATTGCTGTGTAAAAGCCTTTCAGTTTGATGTACTCCCATTTGTTTGTACAAAAGCTTTTTAGTTTGTTGTAGTCAAAAGTTTTGAGTGCGGTATTTTGGTCTTTTTTTCTTTTTCAATTGTGAGGATACCATTTCTGTTTTATTTTGGTTATCAATTTGTAGACTATGGACTGTGTACTCATTACCCATTTCTAGGAAGAAATTTGAATATTCAGTTCAGAGAAAGGTAAACAAGAATTCTTTAAAGCACTCTTGGGAGTTAGAGTTGCTAATTATTGTTTACCGTGGGGAGATGCTCTCAAGGAATCATAGGTACATGAAATAGAAATCTTTTACTATTATGCCTCCTTTTTAGTCCATCCTAAATATACTGGACACATGAAGAAAGATGGCAACAGTGAGGAAGATACCAAATCCATTGCTTGGGAAGCCTGCCAATAAAATAGAGCTGGCACAGAGTTTAGAACCCAAGCTCTTCCAGATAGTGGACACACCTTACTTTCTGTCTTCAGCTGTGTTTCTTAGAGTGGTGAGAGAACATCTTGTATTTTAGGATAGGCCCCAGGGCTACTCGAATGCAGATTTATGGGCCTACCACAGGCTTAAGGAATTAGAGTCTCATAGAGTTGGGCCAGGGAATGTGTTTTTCTTAGTCTTCATTATGGAAACTTTTAAGCATACAGAGAGTTAGAAAGAGTAGTGAACACCTGTTACCATCTACCTGGTTTCAATAATTAACATAGATATCTTTGTCAGTGTATGTTTGTATATCTAACATACTATGTGGAAGCACCTCTCTGTACTTCAAATACTAAATAATTAGAATAATTCTACATAGCTGTAATACCATTATCCCATCATTATCAATGATTCCATAATTTTACAGAATCATGTAATAACTGCTTATATTCACATTTGCCCATTTGCCCCCAACAATTTCTTCTATAGGTTTTTTCCCCTCCAAACAGGGATTTAATTATAATTCACTCATTGCTTTTGTTTCTGTTACCCTAGAACAGTTTTCTTACATTTTTGCCCCTCGTGACATTGACTTATGCAGACTCTAGGCCAGTTCATACATGTTCTATATTTTGGATTGCCTAATTGTTTTTTCCAAGGATCATCTGACCTCTCTGTTTTCTGGGTCAACTTTAAGGTGCATCTAGGGTAGGGGATTGATTTTATTCAGGGTACATATGTTTGCCAAAATACTGCTTCCTACTTCCTTTTTGCGTCCTGTCAACAGGCACATGGTATCTGATGTGTTGCACTGTTAGTGATGCTAAGGTTTATCTCTTGGTTAAGATTCTGACTGCCAGATTTTTCTGTATAGAGGTATATATTTTTTCCCTTTTGCAACCAGTAAATAACTCGTGGGATAATACTTTGGCAAGATGTCAGTGTTGTTTCCTAGCAACCTTTTACCCACTGCCATTAGCAGCCAGTGAGAATCCTCCCTGTTATCAATTATGACATTGTTGGTGGGAGGTGGGATTTGTATTTTAAACAAGCTCCCCAGTAATTCTTACCTTTCTTTAAAGTTAGGGAGCCTTTGCTCTAGAGGAATCAGTACCTGAGAATTAAAAAAAAAAGAAATTCTGTCCTGAAGAAGTGAGTATGAATCTAGGCCCTGATGAGTTCTCAGTGGGTTGTCAGTAGACAAAGTTTACACTGCATGTTAGTTTTGGAGGAGCAAAATTAGTGTTCTCATGTGTTTCTCATATGTAATAGCAATAAGTCAAGGTAAAGACTAACAGAGATATGTAGTAACTATTAGTATGTATGACTTAAAGGAGAGTGGTATAGAAGAGGCGTATAGAAATTACTAAGGAGGAAAGGCAGCTGTATTGAAAATTCTCTTTTTGCAAATATTGTCTCATTTAAATTTTCATAAGTTTTTGTGCTCATTTTATAGAGGAAGAAATGGGTTTAGAGAGGTTAAGTAATCTGATGTTACTGGTAACTAACTGGTGGAGAAAGGTTTTGAAGGTAGATCTCATTGATGGCAAAATTTGTGCAGTTTTCTTTATCAGACTTCTCTTGTAATGATCAGAAGGCTCTTCTCACTAATTACTTTGCTTTACTTTGGGACTTTGCTGCTCTGCTTATTGAAAATGGAGAAATGATATTCTTGAACCACTGGGCCCTCTTGATGTAAAGCTAGGGTCCTTTGAGACCTCTGATTTCTAGTCTAATGTATTAAACTCTGAGGAGTGTGGTAGGCTTATGACTCTTAGTCAGTTGTAACTGCTGTTGTGATTCAAGCAGCTGAGTGGTACTGCTGAGTGTATATCTTTAGGAAGTTATTTTCTGTACTTCACCCTAGTCTCTTTCTTGGGATAGGTGATTCTTCCAACCCCGTGATTTCCACATTACAGAAAGGAGTATGTAGGGTTGACCACACCCTCTTGGCCACTCTTTATCCCTGCAGGTCCCACCTAAAGGCTGCACCCGTATGTTGGTTCTTTGTGACCTGTTGGAAACACTGAAAGCAACAGCTCTTAAGATTCCTGAGATTATAAAGCTATTATTTCCAAACTTTGGCTGTGCATTGGAATCATCTGAGGAGTTGGATATTTGGGTACTACCATAACAGATTAGGATCCATTAGATCCGGAAAGGCCTTGGAATCTGTATGTTTTAAAAGCCTATGTTTTCACAAAGGTCCCCCAGCAGTGCACCGAGATGAGGACCACAGTTGTATAGGTTGATTTTTGCCACTATTTGCAGTGATAGTTCTTGAGAAGCAGTTTCTGTTAGGATCACTTGGAAAGTTTTTATAAATCTGAGCACTGGGCATGCCAGATTTAGAGCAGTGGACCATACAGAGGAAGTCGTGAGGATGATTTTAATGGATCACACCAGTGTTAAAGCAATCTCTGATTTGACCTTACCCTTAGTTGGAATGGGTTGGTGAAAGTGTGTATTAATCAAGTAGTAGCAAGATTTGTCATCTATTATGGCATATGGATTACCATAAACTAAAGCCTTAGAATATTGTAAAGACATTTAACTTTAAAACTGTATGGTGTATAATTGAATATTCCTTTGATTCAGAAGCTTCTTTGGAAGTTTGAAGTACTTTGGGGTCATTATTAACACAAATTACCACTGTTAGTGTTCTAGAAGTGCCAGGTTAGGGGTTGGGGAGATTGATATTCAATCCAGAGTGAATTTCACATCTCGAATTTTCAGAAATGTTGTATATGTTGAAGTCAGTACTAAGGTAGGATTCCTAAAAAGAAACCAGTGAGTGAAAGAGGAGAAGTGACCTAAAAGGTATTAAATGGGTGTCATTACACACAGGGATGAAGGAAGCAGAGAAGAAAAATGATTTCACTACATTTTGCTTGACAGATTCATGAGCAGAGGGTGGATAACTAGGGAAGGGGATCGGAAGGGGTCATGGAGTGTTTTACTCTGTTACTCCATGTTGGTAGGATATCAGTGCAGTAGATCAACAAGGAAACCTAGAATCCGTACATACCAAAATAGTGTCCCTCGGGGTTCCATGTGGGAATGTAGTGTGGCAGTGGTGAGGCAGTTCAGGCTCCTTGTAACTGGGAAGTTTGGGGTCAGAAATCCTAGTGGAGGCAATGGCTGGCAGAGATGGGGCACAGAGTTTATGGGCGAGCACCATGTAGACCAGGTTAGATCCTCTGATTTTGGATCGAAATGAGCAAAATTCCCACATCTGTCATTTTGCTTGGTTATGAGGAATGCAGCTCTGGAGGAGTCACCTAAATAGTATAAGGAGCCTTGTATGTTCAGGATGCTGCCATTTTGCCTTCTTTAAAGCAGTTTCCATGAAAGCTGACTCCGAAGGAAAAGATTATGCTTTCTAAAAAGGAAGTTATATTTTCAAAATTCAAGCAATCCCAAATGGTTTGGTTAGACCTAGTGTGTGATGGTATGCCTTTGGACTAGGAGAACAGAGAAGCTACCTAAAGGATTTATTACTCTGTTTGCAGACTAAATGACAGTTGTAAAAGCGAAAATGAAGTTAAAAGCAATTATATTATAGATTTGGAAATATGGAGAATTAGAATATGTTTGTAGCATTTATGGACTATATGGTTTCCATTGTTTGCTAGGGACCACATAATTTTTAGGTAGGTTTTCAGATGGTAGTTGTCTAGGATTAAATGAGATGGTGTTTGTCAGGCTGCTAAAGGATTTGTAATGGGGACCCATGAGGTTGGATTGTGTCATTTTGCCTGTTTGCTTGACATTTGCAGTTCACGATCTCAATTTGTGATATGCTCATACCTATTCCTGAAAAACCTCTCATTCTGCAAAATCACGCACTAAAACTAAGGCCTGTGGGGGGAACAAAAGGATTAAGGCTAGACTACTTAAAACTATGTAACCATAGCATTAACAAAAACAATGAGAATCCAGATAAAAATACCACTACGGTAGTATGGGTGACATTTGCACTCCCTGCCAAGATGATTCTAGGTCTTATTTTATTCTGGGACATGTTTTTCTTTGATATGTAGGTTCCTGTAGCCATTAGCTTCTATTGGAGGCCGGTTTCACCATAATTAAAGCTCTGATGCAAGGTGTAGCCTTCATGTGTATCCACAGCATCACAAGATAGTGGAGAGCATAACAGACCCTAAAGCCAGTAAAGTGACCACCCCTATTTGTGCCACAGGAAGGTAAGACTTTGGTAAGATTCTCAGTTACCACTTTTCTTAAAATCTTTATTTTGTTTTTCCCTCTAAGTCTTTCTCATTATTTCTGAACAGTCTTGTCCAGGATAGCTTCAAAACATTAACATGTTGGGAAGAATCACTCAAGAACCAACACTACTTTCCCATCACACTGTTGTCATTCCCATTTTGCCAGGCAGGTGTGAAGGAATCCATGGGACAGAAGCATGCATTTTGGCAGAACTGACATATTTTTGAGTCTCTGACGGTTTCATAATGCAGCTCTTGAAAATACCAAGGTTCTATTGTTTTGGGAAGTTCTAGTTTGGGAGACACTAGTGTTTCAACGTTAAGTGAAATTGGTACCCTTCTCAAGTTTTGTTTTTGGTTTGTTTTTTGGTTTTTTTTTTTTGGCCCTTAGATACAATAAGTAAGTGAAGAGGGGCTATTTTAATCCATTTTAAAATGTCTGCTTCTATCACATAGTCATTGGATGGAATGTGGGGATGTCTCAGTGCCGCATCATTTGAACCACATATGTGGAGCAGGAATGGTTTTAAATTTTGGTTCATTTGAAATGTGGTTTTAGTGAGCTTTTAAATTAAAATTCATCTGAGCATACAGTAAACAGAAAAAGGAGCAACAGTAGCCAGTTGTCAAGGAAAAGACTGATGGGTAGAATAAACAGACGGCTTTCAGCAATATAAACAATCTGTTTTCAGAGAGTGTTTTTTTTTTTTTTAAAGGATGATTGGGAGAATTTCCAAAATAAGTAGAAGTTAGTTAAATGTGAAAGGCAGCAGATATACAACATTTATGTTAGTGACTGTAACAGTTTGTTTCCTCAGTAAGTATAATAGCAAAAATTTTGGTGACTTAACACAATAGAAATGTCTTGTCTCCTGTGGGTGGTCCTGGCTGAGAGTGGCTTTTACATCCTCTAGGGACTCAACACCCTCAGCATTCAGCCAGTGAGAGGAAAGGGAAAATGGAGAGAGTATAATTGCTTCCTAAAAGCCCTACCTAAAAGTGAACACATCACTTGTGCTGAAAATCCATTGTGAAGAACTAGCCCTGTGACTGTAACCACATCAGGTGAGGCTGGGAAATGTATTGGTGCCCAGGCGGCAGCTTTGGACCATAGAAGAGGAAGCTTAGATTTTGGTGGACGCGCTGAGAAAGGAAGAATTCTGAGCTTAGACCAGGTATCCTTCAGATTAACGGAAGGTATATACATGTGGGTGTGTGATGTAAGTTGCTATCGCCTGAAGTATCAAAGAGAATTTCATTTTAGTTTGATTCATGTTTTCAATATTTTAGGATTTGTGAGTCGTGTCAGGCCTCTGTCTCACTGTATCCTTTAAAAAATGTAAAAACTATCCTTTGCCTGAGGGTCGTATAAAAACAGGCCAACCCCTGTTTTAATTGGTCAGGTAAAACAAGTAACTATTTAAAGTAGCCTTTAATAAAAATAACTAAGTTCAGACATTTTAAGTGTGATCCATACTAAATATACTAAATTAAAATGTAATGGAATAATACAACTAGAGTTAAACTTTTCAGATGAAATTTAATTGAGGTAAAAATGTCCCTCATAAACTAAATAAAAAGTATTGTGGCCCTATGTCTAACCCTTGTCAGTATTTCAAGTCTTTTTTTTTTTTAAAGTTTATTTATTTTTGACAGAGACAGAGTGCAGGCATGAGCTGGGAGGGGCAGAGAGAGAGAGGGAGACACAGAATCTGAAGCAGGCTCCAGGCTCCAAGCTCCAAGCTGTCGGCACAGAGCCTGACGCGGGGCTTGACCTCACGAACTGTGAGATCATGACCTGGGCCAAAGTCAGACGCTTAACCAACTGAGCCACCCAGGCGCCCCCAGTGTTTCAAGTCTTAAACAATAGTTCATCTGATTCAGGACAGTTTGGGATCTTGCGACCTGAGCACAGCTGATGTGAAACAAAGCTATGTCCCATACTTGGAGACCTGGTTGGGCACTATTCCCCAATAAGTACCCCTGAAAGTCACTTCTTGTTTTTCATTTGTTAATTGTAAAGGCCACCAAATATATGACCTAAATATATGTGTAAAATTCATACTTAAGTTTTGAATTTTATACTAAACTTTCCATTATTAAAATTCTAGATTCTATTTGTATGCTAATAACCACTGGGGATGGATTAAAATTATCTAAAAATTCCTTACAAAGTTGTTGAAGCATCTAAGTATTAATCAGTGTAAAACTCAAACTAAAATGTTTTCATCAAAACATGTCAGTGTGTTTTAGAAGTTCTTATCGAAATCCATAAAATATTTAAAAAATAGAACCTATTACTCTCGTATTGAAGGTTTAACAGTCAACTGGTTTAAGATGTTTGTTCTGTTAATTCCAAATATTATTTAGGTTACGTTTTCTGGTATTCTTAATTGGCTTTAAATATTAGCTTACTGAAACTTTAAAATAATAAATACATGTGTTATTTAGAGGCTATTTAATAAAGCTCCTCTACATAATATCACCATCAGTTGAGACTCTATGAGGGGTCTAGATGAAGATCCTTGTTTTTTCTACAAAGCCAAGATCTGTGACTTGTATGCCTAATAAGTAATTAATATTTTCTGAGACTATTATACTGTAATGATAAAACTGCAAATTAGGATAAAAATTATACACCAAAACCTTTAACAGAAGCTATATGGTGTTACAGGTCAAATACACGTTATTTGAGATAAAACTTTTGTCCCATTGATCTTATTAATATAATTTAATACTTTTAGTATATTTACTTATATTATCTGGAATTGGCTTAGTCTTTCCCTCCCACTAGTCTATCTGTTGTAGGCATGCGCTATTTCCCACACTACAAACAGATCTCACTCCCCAGTATTGTATAAAGCCACAAGGTGACCCTGTCTGAGCTTGATCAAAATAAATACTGGTACATCTATGCATTCCAATATTACTGCTTCAGATGTTATAATGGTTACGCTGTGTTTAAAAGCTTATTCATAAGCCTTTTCAGGTTTTAATTTATCAGCTCACTTTTGGGTGGACTCTTCCAAAATCATACTTAGTGGCATTATAGTAATGTTAACACAGATCTTAGGGAACTCTAAGGCCAAATTAAAGGCCAAATTAAAAATAAGTAAATTAACTTCACATAATACTCTTGATTGACACAGATACAATCTTGAGTAATATTTTTTTAAAAATTGAGCAGATAACGCTTCACACCCATTAGGATAGCTACAGTAAAACAACAACAGCAGAATAACAAGTATCGGTGAGGGTGTGGAGAAACTGGGACCCTTGTGTGTTGCTGGAAATGTAAAGTGGTGCAGCCATTATGGGAAACAGTATGGTGGCTCCTCAAAAAATTAAATGTAGATTTCTATGTGATGCAACAATTCCACTTCTGGTTATAAACCCAAAAGAACTGAAAACAGGGACTTGAGATATTTGTACACCTGTGTTCATAGATGCATTATATATACTAGCCAAAAGGGGGAAACAACCCAATGTCCATGGATGGATGAATGGATAAGGAAAATGTAGCATATACATAGACTACTTATTATTCATCCCAACGAAGGAAGGTCTGACACAGGCTACAACATGGACGAACCCTGAGGACGTTATCCTAAGTGACATAAGACAGTTAACGAAAGCAGGTTACTTAGAAGAGTAAACTTCATAGAGACAGAAAGTAGAGTGGTAGTTACCAGGGAGCAGGCAGGGAGGGAAGAACAGAAAGTCAGGTACAGTTTCAGTTTGGGAAGATGGAAAGAGTTGTGTGGGTGGATGCTGGTGATGGTTGTACCACACTGTGGATGTATTTCGTGCCACTGTACACTTAAAAATGGGAAGGATGGTAAATTTTATGTTAAGTGTATTTTACCACAGTTAAAAAAATCAACAAACCCTTCAGATATTTTGACTTCTTTCTAGCCTTACAACTTAAAACATAAAAACATGAACAGATGAAATCTTTTTCTCTTCCTCACCCAGGACCATTGGCCAGTTTAAAAAACAAAATACTGATATTTTGTTTTTTAATACTGATGAATACTGTCCTCATAGTCCCCCACTTGTGCTCTCTGTGTCTCAAAAATAAATGTAAAAAAATTAAAAATAAAAAATAAAAGAATGTTCAATATTAACAGCTTTTTCTACCTGGCCCACAGTCTTTAGGATTGTACCTGGCATTGATAAGGTTCTACTTGGCCAAATTTTCCTCCTTTATCTATTACCTAGATCTCTTTCTATACATACCAAGTACCTTGCTTAGGTATTCAAAGTAAATTCTCCAAATAAAGATATGATAATGTTAAAGGAGTTATAAATATGTGTTTATTAAGTGACTGTTCTTACTGTAAGTGAAACCAAGGAGAAAACTATAGTCACTTTGTAATTCGTTTACATTTGATAAATGCTTGTGTAAAAAGTGGGTTGTGTATATTTAAGAATGAAGTTAGGTGGCTGTCTTTTGAAATAAAAGTCAAAAACATTATCTACTACCCCCAAAATCTAAAACATGAGCTTTTAATTTTGTTATTATTGATTGATTTTTTTTTTAATGTGAACTTTTTAAAGAAAAAATGTTGGGGTGCCTGGTTGGCTCAGTTGGTGGAGCATGTGACTCTTGATCTTGGGGTTGTAGGTTTGAGCCCCACGTTGGGTATAGAGATGACTTTAAAACAAAAAAAGAAAAACGTTGCTGTAAAATATTGTCATGCATGTATAAACTTTTGATGGAAAAAGAGTTCACCACCCTATAGTTGATGAGGAAAATACTGTGTATAAAGGTTTAACTATGCAACAACCCTTTAAAATCCTTTCAGCAAGGAAGGATGTTAACTAGCCATTTTACAACCTTTCCAAACAACATTACTGACAGAACTTCTCTGGACCTGCTACTACTGGGTCAAAGATCTTCAGTGGCCCCTCTTCATTCGCAGAATATACTCCAAACTTTTAACTAGTATCTTGGAGACTTTTTGGTTGTCACAGCGAGAGTGCTGCTGGCATCTAGTAGGTTGAAGCAAGGGACGCTACTAAACATTCTGCAGTGAACACGACAGTCCTCTGTGACAAAGAATTACTCAGTCTAAAAGATAGAGTGCCTGTGTTGAAAATCCCCCACATGGGTAGTCCTTTGTATTGCTCTGTTCAAATTCTAACTATCTTTTTAATGTTTATTTATTTATTTTGAGAGAGAGAAAGGGAGCATGAGTGAGTGCCAGGGAGGGGCAGAGGGAGAGAGAATCCCAAGCAGGCTCTTCACTGTCAGCTCAGAGCCTGACTTGGGGCTTGATCCCACCATCACGACATCATGACTGCGCTGGAGTCAAGTCGGACGCTCAACTGACTGAGCCACCCAGGCGCCCCTCTAATGATTTTTTATGACCTTTTTAAATGGTTAACTCTTCCATGAAAATGGGTACTGGTCTTTCCATTCAAATCATCATTCTTGACTGTTCGCTTTCTCAGGGAAAGTACTTTGGCACTTAATATTTTTATTTTATTTTTTACTTTATTTATAATTTGTTCTCTCCTTTAAGAGTGGGCTCTGTGTCTGATTCGTATTCATTTCTTGCAAAGAAATTTGTACATAGAAGGGTGCACTGTTTGAAAGAATGAACAAACGTGGCATTAAAGCATTGCATGGTGTTGACACAGGGCAACTAAGCCACCTATCTAACTGAACGATAGACACTCAGTACTTAGAAGATGGGTGTAAATGGGAGTCTCTGAACATAGAGTTTGAGTTGGGCTTCAGTGAAGGGGTAGGACTTCAACACCAGAATTTTGAGGGGGAGACACAAGACTGTGATGCGAATATAAGTATACACACACACACACGCGCGTGACCACACACACACGCATACACACACACGGTATTTTCATTCTAATGCTGCCTTGAAAATAGCCTTCACCAATTTGGGAGGTTTGCTTGTGACAGTTTCTTAGGGTCTGGTTGGCTCAGGTGGTGGTTTTAATCTCTTGCCTTTGAAATGTTACATGAACTAAAAGTATGTAGTGGTTTATTTTAATCTTTTTTCCGTGTATGGTGGCTAAAGGCTAGGTGCCCGGTAGGAATTAATAAGAATAATCAGTTATTTGCTTTTAAAAAGGAGACATCTGTCAACTTGTAGTCCCAATTGTCAACCGTATCTTGGTTTTCTCCAGCTAGATATCTATTCTTTGGGCTATTGGACTCCTGTAGGCTCAGACAGAACCAAAACCAGTCAGAAAATGGAGAATTAAAGAAGGATGTGTTTATCTGTATTTTAGCAATTGTGTTTTTTTAAGGGCTTTGTCTCAATTTTATTTACAGCCCAGATTACAGTGAAACTAGAAGTTTTCTGTTTGGTCCACGCTCTTCTCTCATATCTTTTTTTTTTTTTTAACCTTTAAATGTTTCTACTTAAAAATTAAATTTTTTTTTCTTTTCCTTTTTTTTTTTTTTTTTAGTGATTTCTTCATGGCTGGGAAATTTTGTATCCTTTCTTTTTCTCTCCGAACTTTAATGTATATGTACACAAAGTTTCTTTTTGGTTGGAATTTAGTTGTACTCTTCAGAAACTGCTTGATGACCACCTGACATCACATGAGACTATTTAATGAAGTAATCCATTTTTAATACATTAATTTTTGGGCCAATTTATAATTTTCCAAGTTTCATAATATTCTTGAGGTTGCTGCAGGTCAATCCCGGAGCTGATAAACTTTCAAAAGATTATACCAGAGTAGACTGATTCGTTGTTGAACATGTGAAATTATTGATTTGACCAGAATCCACGTTTGTGGTCTGTTTTTAGTCATTTTGCCAGTAATAGTGTCGATTAGGTTAACCTCTTTATCCATAGGACGGTTTCCTGCTGCTGCCTGTTGATTGGAAGACCTGGCTCCCACCCAGCCTCTGTGGCCTGGTACCTTGCTATCTGTTCTATACCCTGATTTCTTGCCTCTGTTACAAAACTTAGTACGATGGGATCAGTTCTGTGTAGTTCCCAGTACAGAAGGAACTCAGGCTTCAGGCTTTCTCTGTCAGAGAAGTATCTTGGAATATACGTTAGATCACTGTTATCAGTTTCTTCCTAAAGACTGCTGTAACAAAGGATCACAAACCGGAGAGCTTGAAACAACAGACATTTATTCTCTGACAGTCCTGGAGACAAGACTGAAACCAAGGTGTCGGAAGGACCATGGCCCTTCTGAGACTGGCTAAAGGGCTCCTTGTCCATTCCTAGCTACTGGTGGTGACAGGCCTTGGCACCCTTTGCCTTGCAGCTGCATAATTTCATTACCTGATTCCATTGTCACGTGGCATTCTTCCCTCTGTGTCTGTGTCCAGAGTTTTGTTTCCTTACGAGGACAACAGTCATAATTGGGTTAGGGCCCAGCCTACTCTAGTATGACTCCATTTTAACGTATTACCTTTGCAACTACACTGTTTCCAAATAAGATCATATTCTGAGATACTGGTGGTTGGGACTTCCACGTATCTTTTTAAGGGACACAGTTCAGCCTGTAACACTCAAGACTTTAGCATAGCAGGGTTTAAAATTCTCTCTCACAGCCGATGCGTCGATTTGACTAAAAATGAAGGCAGTTAGGGTATAGGTGGCTCTTCGAATATGGGAATTATATGCCGTAATGGTTACAAAGTAGGTAAATCTACAGCTTTGCCATGTGACAGGTAGGAATCTTTGTGGCTGTCCTATTATGTGCGTTGTCACACAACTGGTTCCACCCAACTTCGTATGTAACAAGGGGAACTCCGGTAGGGCTTCGTTACGCATTACCCTGCAGATAATGCCTTTTTCTCAGTTTCTGTATAGCGCCATTTAGGCTTTGGAACAGATGACACAGTTCTTAGTTTGCCCACTGGTGGAACGAGAACTCTACCTCCCTGGTAGGGTTATTCCGAGGTTTGGACGAGAGGATGTTGGCATCGTATTTGGCGCAAATGGCGTGTTTGCTCTGTGGGAGTTGCCCTCTCCTCCTCTCCATCTTCTCTTAGCCTTGGCCGCGCTGGAAGTGGCTGTCAGCGGAGCAGCTGGAGTTCGTCGCGCTGCCAGCAGTAACATCTTGCTGCCAGTGGTGCCAGACTTTGCCCAGTGTTGAACTGGCTAAAAATAGTAACCAGGAAGACAGCCAGGGGAGGTCTCTCGCTCAGATTTCGAGACTTTATGGTGGTTTTTCTTTGAGAATGGTACTCACACCTTACCAAGATGCACTGATGGCTTGTGGACCTTGGTCCCGTTGGGTGTGGTGCTGTGCGGCACCGTGACACCCTGTGTACTTGGGGGTGGACCTCATCTGCCTTCTCACCCAGGTGTTTAAGTAGTCCTGGATTTGGGGATGGCGGGAAGTTTTGTGGGACAGACAGCACCTGAATATTTCAGAGAAGAGGTTGATAAGAAATTTGACTCAAGTTTTAAAAACGTATATGTGTTTATTTAATAAATAAAGGGATAATATAGTAAACTCACCAGTTTACCGGTATATTTGAGACCATTTCCTAGCCCTTTAAAGTGTCAATATCATGCTTAAGTTTTCTTTGGGGGGAATTTGTTCTTGATGTAGTAAATCTGTCAGATCCTTGCTTATCATCTGTTGCGTTAGGCGATTTTACTCAGCTCACCCTCAGTTTCTGATTCTGTAAATTGGAAATGATAGTACCTATTTTATTAATCTTAAGACCATTACGAGCATTAGAACAGGATTTATACGTGTTTGTCAATTAGGTCACTTCTCAGGTTTGTTTCAATTACAAGATTTTTCAACTTTTTCAAATCAGGTAGCTGGTAAAAGTGCATTGAAGATGCTAAGTGTGCAGAGCAAGAGCAGTGAAACCGGCAGTTTGGAAATACTGGCACACAAGTTGGGAACCTTGTAAAATGAGTTCTGCGAGGTTTGTTTTACACTCGTGGAGTAGTACATTATTCAGCCCGTCTCTTGGGAGTCAGAAATTAGTATTAATGTGTCAGACTTTAAATGTAAACAGCACTTGTCTGATTTTTTTGAGAGGGACACAGTTGCATACCTGTATTTTTGTAGCGGCAGTCAAAAAAGATCATGAAAAATGCTGACCGGCACCACTGGTAATGCTGACAGACAGCTGAAGATACAGTGATTATGTTGGGGTGTCATTGGTCTGGTAGGTGAGGAAAACATACTGGACAAAGTGTAAAAATCCTGTATTGCTTTCAAAGTGAAATCATTATCTTCAAGTAGATATCAAAAGTTAAAAAAAATTTTTTTTGAGACCCTACTACAGAGGGACCTGAGGACTAGATCTTGCAAACAGATTGTCTTTCCTTTTTTCCCTTCTGTATTTTTGTAAGATCAGTTGTCACTCATTTAGTTTAGAAAGGAGGAAGGGGTAGGGGTACCTGGGTGGCTCAGTCGGTTAGGCATCCGACGTCAGCTCAAGTCATGATCTTGGGGTTTGTGAGTTTGAGCCCCTCCACCCCCCATCAGGCTTGCTTGCTGTCTGTGCAGAGCTCACTTCGGGTCCTCTGTTCCCCCTTTTCTCTTGCTCACTCTCTCTCTCTCTCTCACACAAATAAACATTAAAAAAAAAAAAAAAAGGAGGAAGGGGATCCTAATACTAAAAATTACTTTAGGGGCACCTGGATGGCTCAGTTAAGCATCTGACTTGATTTCATCTCAGGTCATGGTCTCACAGTTGTGGGATCATGTCCCCAGTCAAGCTCTTTGCTGAGAATGAAGCCTGCTTGGGATTCTCTCTCTCTTCCTCTCTCTCTGCCCTCCCCCCTCAATAAATAAATAAACATTAAAAAAAAAATAAATTACTTTAGAACTTTGGCTAAATGTCCTCAAAACTAGAATGTGGCTTCAGGTGTTTGAGGGGTGAAAAGATCCTTTGGTTGTCCTTTTTTTTCTTTTGCCTCACAGGATGGTGGGAAAGGGGCTAATGGAGAGAACTGCAGGATGTGCTCAGGAGACTTTAGGTGAGAGCAGGAATTGGAAGAAAGCTAAGGGCAGGGTCTCTTCCCTGTAAGTCAGTATAACCTCTGAATGGATTAATAAGCAACCAAATGAAGGCACTTTGTGTTCTCAGCTATAGTCACAGCCACTTTGTTCCTTGAATCAAAGGAAGGGACAGAATGTCTAATTATAATAATCTCCTAATAATTACAATATTTTGCATTCATTTTCTTTTAAAAATCTATTGAGTAACTACTAGCCTTCCGAAGATGTTGGAAAATAGTATTTAGGCAGCAGCTGGCAGCTACCAGTGTTGGAGCCTGCAGTGTATAGCTCGTAGAAGATTTCATTAGTTGGACATACACTTCGATTTCCTTCTTGCGGCACGAGTGCATTCTCTTGAGCAGCTGCTTTGGAAAGGAACGTACAATAAACATTTCTACACTTGTTTTAAATATGTGGGTTTTGTTGGAGTGTCACTTGCCATCTGGTAGAGAGAGGAGTGACTTAACTGCTAGAGAGGAAGTGATTGGAATCTCAGCACGTGTTCCTCAGGTTCCCTCTTCGTTTCTCATTCACCGAGACAAAAATTGACAGCTGTAATTATTTTGTTCTGTCAGATCCTTAGAAAGAACCACACTTAGGATAGGATTTGCAGAAATACATTTTGAGCTGTACCTGGCTTGAAATTGTTTTAATTGGAAAGCAAATGTTTTTCGTAAATGTTTATTGACACTTAGCATTTTTAAACGAAAAAGATACTGTAAACAAGTCAGACAGTTAAAAAAAGTGAAAGTCTTCTCCTCATCCCAAATCACCATCACCATGAAGGTGCTGCATTCACCACCATCCCCAATTTTTTTCTGTGTGCTATCAACTACCTAGATACCAGAGTGACTTATGAGAGGAATTTTTTCTAGTAGTGACTTGTGGTTGCATTATAATCACATCGATTGCTTTGGATAATGGCAATCTCGCGTTGCTTCTCGGGAGGCTGCCGGGGCATTGAGGGACTGATGGGGGTGGGCTGAGTAAAGGAAAACCCTGCTTCATCTGCGAAGTGGCCAAGAAGGGCCATTGTCCTTAATTGGTACTTACATACTCCTAATTGGAAAAATGCCATCACAATGACTAACTTATACTGAGGGCCTCCTAAGTGCAGGGCATTAAGCTCTTTACATGTGTATTACTTACTGAATTCCCACAGTAACCCTGTGAGGTAAGTACTGTTATCCCCATTTTAGAGGTGTGGAAACTGAAGCACAGAGAAGTGAGCAACGTGCCCAGTGTCTCAGAGCTTAGTAAGAGATTCACAGTTAACTAGTCTGGCTCCAGACTCCCGTTCTTATTCTGCCATCTCTTGGAAACATACCTGTGTTCGCTGGAAGCTGCTATATTTTTAAAGCATACCTTTTGGCCCAGGAGTTAAGTGAATGGGAATTATAGATATGTTAATAACTTAAATACCAGAGAAGAAATTTTGTATAATTAAATATGTGTCTTGAAACAATTCCGTTGCCAGACTGCTTGCAGGAATCCTCCTTCTGGTTTTGCTTTGTTAAAGTAAACGCTTCCCCCCTTGAGTCTTCCGTAGTATTTTATTCTGGGTATTTTTCTTTGGAGCCTACGTGTATTCTGGCTTTTGCTCCTGCTGAGTAGGCAAACATATCTAGAGACAGCCATGGAGTAAAGGAAAAGAAAAGCTTTGCAATTTAAAATTGATTTATGTGGAAGCTTTTTCTGTGGTTCCAAAAAAAAAAAAAAAGAGAAGAAAAGAAAAAAACCCTTCTGTCCTTTCTATCTTGTCATCCCCAGCTACAGTAAATCAAACCCATTTTGGGGGGCAGGGGTAGGCAGGAGTCTGTGGAAAGCACTCAGGACAGGAAGTAAATGCCACTGTGATAATCAAGTGACTTTCATGAAAAGCTCTATTGGTTTTTTTTGTTTTGTTTTTTTTTTTTAATTTTTTTTTTCAACGTTTTTATTTTATTTTTGGGACAGAGAGAGACAGCATGAACGGGGGAGGGGCAGAGAGAGAGGGAGACACAGAATTGGAAACAGGCTCCAGGCTCTGAGCCATCAGCCCAGAGCCCGACGCGGGGCTCGAACTCCCGGACCGCGAGATCGTGACCTGGCTGAAGTCGGACGCTTAACCGACTGCGCCACCCAGGCGCCCCATGAAAAGCTCTATTGTTAAGAAAGGGTACTTGTGTGAAAGTAAAATGTGCAGGAGAGAACTCCTGGAGGTCACCAGACCCACCTAAAGTATGTGCTGTAGTGAATGGCATTTTAAGGGCCACAGCTCTTAATTTCTGGTAATTCGTAGTGAAACAGGCAAAATTCCCGGACTGATTTTTCCCCTCTCCCCACCGGCTCTTGAATTAGCTGTGTGTATGAGTATGTGCATGTGTGTGCGTACCGTTAATTTTAGCACTAGCAGAATTCTTTTTTTTTTTTTTAATGTTTATTTTTGAGAGAGAGAGAGAGAGAGAGAGAGAGAGAGAGAGAGACAGTGTGAGTGGGTGAAGGGCAGAGAGACCGAGAATCTGAAGCAGACTCCAGGCTCTGAGCTGTGTGCACAGAGCCCGACATGGGGCTCGAACTCACAAACTGCTAGATGACAAGCTGAGCTGAAGTCGGCCACCCAGGTGCCCCTAGCAGAATTCTTAATGGCAGTTTTTGTTCTGAGGTTCTCTGTGTACAGTTAATCTCTCCAGTGGCCCACACTCCAGCGAATCCTTTCTTCCTTACGCTCTTCTGTGGGCACAAGGCATGTGATACTTATAATAACATACACTTGAGGAACTCCAGAATAACGTATATATAGAGGACAAAATATTTTGTCAATTTTTCCTTATAATTTCTAAATTAGTAAGAGTCAAGAATTCAAGGTTGCTAACCTAAATCCTTAAGTTGGAATAGCCATTGTGAAGGGTGAGAGAACAGATTATCATTCTGTTACAGCAGTGGAGGTTAATATGTAATGTTCCTCTGTAAATTATTCAACTCTAAGAATATTTTCCAACATTGCAGAGACTTAAAAAACAAACAAGAGTTTTCAGAATGCGTTGTGTATACAGATGGCATTGTTTTTATCCCACTGAGACTTTGCTTCAGCACTTGGGATAGAGGATCAGAATGTCAAAGAGCAGCATTTATTTTTAGCAGCTAAGATCTAATTGGCAACCATAAAATTTACCCACTTAAAGTGTATGCTTCCGTCTTTTTAATATAGTCACAGAATTGTGCAGCCATCACCACTATCTAATTTTAGAACATTTTATCCCTCCAAAAAGAAACGCTATGCCCATTGTTAATGACTTCTCTTTCTCCCTTTTCCCCAGCCCCTGGGAACCATTAACCTACTGTCTGTAGAGCTCTGGACATTTCGTATAGAGAGAATCCTACAATACCTACAGTGTATAGCCTTTTCTGACTGGCTTCTTTTACTTCCACATAATGTTTCAAGGTTCATCTGTGGTGTAGCCTGTATCGGTGGTCCATTCCATTTATGGTTGAATGATATTCCGTTGTATGGATTTACTACATTTTGTGTATCCATTTGTCAGTTGGTGGACATTTGAGTTATCCCCACAATTTGACTGTTAACTAATAGTGAAAGTTTTTGTACGGACTGTATTTTTATTTCTGTTGGGCATATACCTAAGAGCGGTCTTGCTGGGTCCAGTGATAATTCTGTGTGTAATATTTTGAGGGACTCTGTGGACAGTAGTGTGATAGCATTATATTCATTCTTCGTTTAGCACAAGACATTTTCTAAGGCCCAGAGCTTGTTTAAGTCACTCTTGTTTAAGACTGCCATGGGAGCACTGCTGGGGTGGCTCAGTCGGTTGAGCATCCAGCTCTTGATTTTAGCTCAGGTCATGATCCCAGGGTCAAGGGATTGAGTCTTGCATTAACTCCACACTGAGCATAGAGTCTGCTTAAGATTGTCTCTGTCTGTGTCTCTCTCTATCCCTCTCCCTCTCTCCCTCTCCTCACTCGTGCACTTGCTGAATCTCTCTAATTAAAAGAAAAAAGACTATCCTGGGATACTAGTCACTAACCCAGATCTAACATCAGATCCAACTAGAAATTGCAGACTATTTTCATGCCTATACAAGAGAGATTTTATTATATACCTCTGTCAAATCATATAGATTCTGTGTCTTGCTCTGCTTTTCTATTTAAAAAAAGTTATCGTGGTAAACTATTAACGTCAGATCTACTGTATTAACTATTTAAGATTTTTATCATTGTGGTAAATATGCATGATATAATATAAATTACCATTGTAGTCAGTATTTTTTTTTTATTGTGGTAAAATACGTGTAACAAAATTTACCGTTTTAACCCATTTGCCAAGTGTATATAGTTCATTGGCCTTAAATACATTGACAGTGTTGTGTAATCATCACCACCATCCATCTCCAGAACTTTTTCATCGTTCCAAACAGTCTCTCTACCTGTTCAGCATTAATTCCCCAATGCTCCCTTTCTGCAGCCCCTGGTTACCTCTTTCCTACTTCCTGTCTTTATGTGTTCGCCTATTCTAGGTGCCTCGTATAAGTAGAATCATAAATTTGTCCTTTTGTGTCTGGCTTATTTCACTCAGCATATTTTTTAAGATTCATCTATATTACAGCATGTGTCAGAATTGCATTCCTTTTGAAGACTGAATAATAATCCATTGTACAGACATACACCACATTGTATTTAGCTGTTCATCAGTTGATGGATATTTGGGTTATTTCCACCTTTTAGCTTTCATGAATAATGCTCTTGTGAACACTGGTGTACAGATATCTGAGTTCTTGCTCTCACTTTTTTGAGTACATACCTAGGTGTAGAATTGGTTGATCATATGGTAATTCTATGTTTAAGTTTTTGAATAACTACCAAACTTGTTTTCCTCAGCAGCTGCATAATTTTACATTCCCACCAGCAATGTGCACATGTTCTGATTTCTCCACATCTTCACCAAAACTTATTTTCCTTTTTTTTTCCCATTGTAGTCAACGTAGTAGGTATGAAGGTCTCTCATTGTGGTTTTGACTTGCATTTCCCTAATGACTGATTATGTTGAGCATGTCATGTGCTTGTTATTAGCCTTTTATATACCTTCTTTGAGGGAATTGTCTGTTCAAATCCTTTATCCATTTAATTGGCCTGTCCTTTTGTTATTTAGTTGTAGGAGTTTTTTGTATATTTTGATATCCAAATACATGATTTGGAAATATTTTTTCCCATTCTGTAGGTAGTTCTTGCACTTTCTTCATATATTGAACCATCTTTGCATTCCAGGATAAATCCCAATAGGTCATGGTAGATAAAAAATTTTTTTAATGCTCTGTTGGATTTGCTTTATTAATACTTTGTTGAAGGTTTTGTGTATATATTCATAGGGCTTTTGGTTTTTAATTTTCTTATGATGTCTTTTTCTGGCTTTGGTATCTGTGTTGCAGCCTCATAGAATGAGTTGGGAAGTGTTCCCTTGTCTTCTGTTCTTTGGAAGAGTTTGAAAAGGATTGATGTTAATTCTTTAACAGTGTGGTAGAATTCACCAGTGAAGCCATCTGGTTATGGACTTCTTGGGGAGATTTTTGTTTTTTCTTGAGTCAGTTTATATAATATGTGTGTTTCTAGGAGTCTGTCCATTTCATCTAGTTGACTAGTTTGATGTATAGTTCATATAATTCTTCTATAATTCTTTTTACCTCTGCAAGGTCAGTACTATGTCTCTACTTTCTGATTTAGGTTATTGTGTCTCTTGTATTCTTTGTAAGTCTAGCTACAGGTTTGTCAATTTTGTTCATCTTTTTCAAGAGGCCACTTTGATTTTCATTGATTTTCTTTATTACTTTATTTCATTTATCTCCTCCCTGATAGTCATGGTTATTTTCCTTCTCTGTTTCTTATGATACAAAGTTAGGTCATTGATTTGAGATCATTCATCTTTTTTGTTTTTTGTTTTTTAACTTTATTTATTTGGGGGTGGGGAGAGGGAGTGAGGAAGGGACAGAGGGAGAGGGAGAGAGAGAATCCCAAGCAGGTTCCACACTGTCAGTGCAGAGCCCAGTGCGGGGCTCAAACTCACGAATTGCTAGATCATGACCTGAGCTGAAATCAAGAGTCGGATGCTCAACTGACTGAGCCACACAGGCGCCCCTCATTCGTCTTTTTTAATGCAGGCATCCTTTTGAGCATTGCTTTTGCTGCTTCCCATAAGTTCTGGTATGTTTTGTTTTTGTTTTTGTTTTCATTTGTCTCAAGGTATTTTCAGTGTCAGGCCTTGTCAGGCACTTTTTTTCTGTCAGTTTTGTTTTTTTGCTTGGGCCATACCTTGCATTTTCTTTTCATGCCTTGTGACTTTTTTTTAAATTGAGAAATGGACACTTGAATTTGATGTTTATAATATTTTATCTCTAGAAATCAGATTCTCCCCCTTCCCTGGTTTTTTAATTGTTGAAGGCAGTGGTATTTCTGATATGTAGTAACTTTTTGCAAATATTGTTGTAGGAATTGTATTCCTTGTTGTGGATAGTCACTGAAGTCTCTATTTCTCGGCTTGTGTTCAGTCAGTGATTTCATAGAGAGTGCCTTGTATGCCAGAAGCTAGAAAACAAATAAACCTCTCCGATTCTTTGCAGATTGGCTGTGTGCTGGTGCCTGTTTTCCTAAGATAGTCAGACTTGGAACTAATTTAGCATTCAGCGTGTGGTGAAAGCTTAGGGTTTTCTCTGAGCATGCGTCCTATCCTGGGCATAGCTGCACCTTTCTAAATTTCCCTAGATACTAGTGCTTTTGACTGCCCTAATTTCCCAAAGAAACTCTCTTCTTGACTTTTCCTCCTAGATCTTGGGTAGTGTATGTTTCAACTATAATCCTTTACTTCAGGTATCTGCAGATTGTTCCTGCACCTTAGATGTTTTGGGCAGTGCCCACCACTTCTCCAGCCTGGATGAGTTGGAGTTAGGTGAGACAGAAACCGTATCTTGCCCGTCCTTCAGATGATCCCGAGATAGGTTATAACACAGTTAAACAATAATTCACAAGTCAGGTCTGGTCTGCTTTTTCTAGAACCAGGGAGCCCAGGTCCCATTTTGGGAACATAGGCTGCTGCCACACCAGAGGTGGGGTAGGGCAAGGACAAATGAAAATGCCACAAATGTTTCCTACCATTTTAAGTTGACTTTTCCTTGATCCAGTATTCAGTTGGTTGCTGTGTTTTCCAGAGTTCTGATGAAGTTGGTTCTGACAGTTGGTGTTATGGTACCGTAGGGGGCTGTGGGTGGGAACATGGAGCCACTTACTCCGCCATGTTGCGGACTTCACCCTCACCCTGTCAGACCTAGATATCTTCTGGTAGTCCAATTTCAATGCCCACAGAAAGCATTTTATTCTACTACATCTACAAATTCTGCAGATAAGAGGTGCTCTTTTTATATATCCCTGGCAATCACCAGTTTCTGTGACACTATTTTCAGGAGTGTTGGTGACTGAGTAGTAGCATTAATATTTTTTTCTGAGTAAATATTAGATTAAGTACTAAATACTAAATACTTTTAAAAGTTTGGTGCCCTAGGATCTTTATCTCTTACGGCCATGTTTTTGGATATCTTTTCTCCCTGTGCAAATGCACTTTTTTTTTTTTTTAAATTTTTTTTTCAACGTTTTTATTTATTTGTGGGACAGAGAGAGACAGAGCATGAATGGGGGAGGGGCAGAGAGAGAGGGAGACACAGAATCGGAAACAGGCTCCAGGCTCTGAGCCATCAGCCCAGAGCCTGATGCGGGGCTCGAACCCACGGACCGCGAGATCGTGACCTGGCTGAAGTCGGACGCTTAACCGACTGCGCCACCCAGGCGCCCCAACAAATGCACTTTTGAAATAACCCGAGGCAAGGGTAAAAATGATTTGATTTATATACAGTTATGCATTTACTGGCAAAACTGAGGTACAGCTAAAATGGTCTTTTATCTATGTGGTGGAGAGTATGCATTTATAATCAGTTTGCAAATATGGAAAGGTGGCATCATTTGGCAGGACATTAGACAATGACCACTGCATGTGGCTTTTTAAGACCTTACTGCCCTCTTATGTAACATGAGGTGGTATAAGACAGAGTGTATTCAGGAGAAGACAAATTCTCTCACTATACACAAACCAGAAATGACCACTTGAATAAGAATTTGAGACCTTCGGATGTAAGAATGTATGATGGTCCTTCTGGCGTTCTTTGGCTGCTTTTGATGTTGATCAATCGTTTTGATACTAGATTGGGATCACTGTTTGTTTTTCAGGACTTTGACGTAGAAGCTAACCTATCACATTCATTCTGAAGACTGAGTTGAGCCCAAAAATGGAAAAACAGTTGGTAATAAATTGCTTACATGATGTGAACCTGAGGCTGCCGTGACCCTACACTGCACACCATTTTCCCAGTTGTCTCTTACTGTCTGGATGTCAACTCAAAAACATAGTTTGGTTAAAATTCTCCATTAAGGCATAGGAGTTAGTAGATCTGTGCTTCTCTACTTAAAATAGTTACTGTCAAGGGAAAGAGTGGATGATTTAGTACTGTCCTGTTGTGTCAGGGGATTTTTTTGGATTGAAGGTGTATCTTAAGCCTGTTGGTACCTCTAGTTCTTTGCTGTCCTTACATATCATCTCCTTTGAACCTTAGATTACGGAGGTGAGAGGAAGTGGGATTACCTTTGTTTTATGTATCAGTAAACAAAACTTCAGTAACATCATTTCTTAAGTAAGTGATGGTGTTCTAGGAGCCAGGTGTCAGGTGTCTAAGGCTAATGTTCTTTCTAATTTTTCACATCTGACAAGTGGATTTTGAGAAATAGTTGATTATATGGTGAGAGAAGAACAGTGTCGTTAGAAATTAGTGGATAGAAAAGGGGGATGCTAAGAATCAAAGACCCTCACTATTATGGCATATATGTTTGTGTGTATGTGTGTGTGTTTATTTCTTTATTATAGTTAGGCCATATTCATTGTAGTTTAATGCTTGGTTCTTTTGAAAGGAATGAAATTGGAAATAGGATTATCTGTTAAAACAGTGACTTAATACAAGAACCTCTTGAATTTTCATTTCAGTTTTATTTTATTTTTTTACTTTCCTCCTTTCAGACCTTTCATTTTCCCATAGGAACCCATAGGGAAGAAGACTTAGAATAACAAACGTAGGGGCAGTAAAACCAAGGGGAAAAGGCTAACAACAGTTCTGAGCAAGTGCTGGGAAAAGAGCTTGAACACCAGGGGAGGAGAAAAGGGAAAAGTCTAGTGCCTGCAGTAATTGACCTCATTCTAGCATGGCTGTGATGACACACAATTGCAGAGTTTGATACTGTAAAGGATCAGAGAACTGTTGGCTCTGCTTGAGGCACTTTCAAACCTTACTACTCTACCTGAATTGAAGCTGAAGCCTGCAGGTGGATTGGCTACTGGCCATGAACAGGCTGACTCCATAGGAAAGTAAGTAGGAAGCAGTGCTGGCCCGGTCACGTTCATTCTTCCGCGTTCTAGACAGGGGTCTTCGTCATATAGAAAGGGAGAGAACTAGGGTAAAACTAAGATGAGAGTGACTCTTCCAGAAACTTACCTCCACGTTCCCATTTTGAAGCATATGTCTACAACTTACCAGGATGACTGGGTTGAGGAATGGTTGTCTTTTTAATGTCTGTTTATCTTTTTTTTTTTTTTTTTATATTAATTTTTCAATGAGGGCTGGGCCAGTGACAACAGAGAAGGTTTAGAACAAAGTAAAATTTAAACCCTTCATTCAGCTCTGGGATACCTTGGATACCTTGACAACCTCTCTTTCTCTCTCCCTCCCTTCCTCATTTGTGAAATGAGGTACCAAGAGTGTACCTACCTTATAGGTACCGTAAGTGAGTTTATGGATCTTAAGTGCTGACACACTGCCTAGCACATAGAAGTGTTCTTGTCAGAAACTGAAAAACTAAGTAACAGACCATGCAGACAACAAAATGGACATGGATTCTATCCCACCTGAATTAGTGCTTTTACCAAATTCAGTATGTATTTTGTTACTCTTCATTTTTTAATTGTTACCCTTAGGTTTTATTAATGAGACTTAATTTTGTCATGGATGTGTATCTCCCGCAGATCAGGATGTGGTCAGTTACATGACCAGGGAAAGACCTAGTACATGCAGACTTAGGTGGGTTTTGCGAGCTTCACGCAAGAACCTGGAAAGTGACCCTGGCAACAAAAGGTGCCAAGTCTCTGGTGTGCAGGTCACATTTTTCCTGCAACAGTAGTTATGTATTAGAATTAAGAATGTATGGAAGTAGACTTGGTAATATATTATTCTGGGTGATAAAGGCTGTGCGGTGCTTGTACTTTACACAAAACTGTGTTTTTAAAACCTTCTCATGTTTGAAAGAGGCCAGGTTTTAGGACTGACCCTCCCAGAGTATGGTTTGATGTTTTCTAACAATTTTTTATTATCAAATTTGTTGATTTTTGATCATTTTAAATGGCCCTGATTTTATTAGAAAATAATTTTACGTTTTGACCACTTGTTTTTTTGTATGTCATTGTATTCCCTGTTTTCAGGTACGGGGGAAACAAATTCGATAAAATAAACAGTTTCTCTTTAAGGAAGAGCGGTTTTCTTTTTCCTAAAATGGTATTTTTGGAGGCTCATGGTCCAAACAGATTAGCTGGGCTGAGAATGAGATTAAGTGATGAATCCATAAAAATGTGGGGTCTGAAATGCTTATACTGGGTAGTTCGGCTAAGACTCAGCCATCAGATATGTCTTTACTGTTTATGTGTAATGATTTAAAGAGTTCCTGAAATCGTTGTGGCTCTCCAGAGTTTTGTTTTGTTTTTTTTCTGGCTCCCCAGTGTCAGTCAGACAGACCATCTTAAAACTTTGAGGTTCATTGCCTCACTGGATTAACCACTGGGCCTTTTGTAATAATGTCCTTAAAATTTTTAGAAAGTCAAAAGTCATATTTTTGTATAAGCCAAAACAACAAAAAAGTGAAGTTCCTCTTTTGTAATTGCGGAGAGTAAAGTATGTTCTGTAACTTTTCACTGCCACAGTGTCAGTATGAACCATTTTGAAATTCCAGTTTAGCTGCCTTTAATGAAATGTGAAATAAAACCACCTAGTAACTATTATAATTAAAAGTTAGGATTTTTTTTTCCTCCTTCTGCAGTTGATCAGTTGTGAATCTCAAGTCACAGTTTGGAAAATTAAGGCCAGTTGGGGATGTCTGAGGATGGTTCCTGTGGACTAAGAGAAGGTGACGGAGAAGGAGACTTTTTCTGAGTTTACAACGTGGAAGCCATGTTTATTCCTGTTTGATTTAATACAGTCATGTGCTCTGTCTGCTTCTCCCTCCTTTGCCTTCAGCTTCTTGGATTCCTAACTCTTGGATTCATTTCTCTGTTCATTCTTTTAAAAATTTCTGGGGGCGCCTGGGTGGCGCAGTCGGTTAAGCGTCCGACTTCAGCCAGGTCACGATCTCATGGTCCGTGAGTTCGAGCCCCGCGTCAGGCTCTGGGCTGATGGCTCGGAGCCTGGAGCCTGTTTCCGATTCTGTGTCTCCCTCTCTCTCTGCCCCTCCCCCGTTCATGCTCTGTCTCTCTCTGTCCCAAAAATAAATAAACGTTGAAAAAAAAATAAAAAAAAAAATTTCTGGAAGCTAGCTCCTTTAACTTCTATTTATAATTAGGTAGTTTCCTGCTCAGAAAATAAAGAGAGAGTTTCTTTATCTCGGGTATATCACTCAGAATTGTTCTGGGTCACTGTTTTTTAAATATAAAATATGGTGGGGTCAGATTACTTTTCCAGAAATGTCATTCTGTGAAGTAGGATAAGATGAGATGGATCCTCCCATAGACCTTCCTCTTGTTTTCGTTATTCCGCACTATTTATTTGCTAGGACTTGGACAGCTCAATCCAATTCTTCTTTACAAAGGCAGATTAACCCTTTATTCTTTTCCTTCTTTGCCAGTTAAGCCAACCAGAATTTGAGTTACAAGTTCCATGATATAGTTTAATAAATATTTTGCTGTTACAAAGATTTAGCATTTAAATACTAAATTCTGACTGAGAAAGACTTGTGATAGCTTGTCTTAGCAAAGTGATAGCAAAGTGATTGATTAATCAGTAAGATTTATTAAGGCTTTAAAATGCTGCTAACATTGTGAAGAATTGTGGGTATCCCTGAACATGTTTGTATTACAGGAAAATAAAAATATCTGAAAGAAAGAACAAATCAGGTGCTAAATCTTGCTCTCTTGTGTAAGTACAGTCCCAGTATAGAGGATGATGTATGTATTGTGGTAGTTATTGGCAGTTGCTGGGAAAAGAATCGTGGATCCAACCTAATCATGGAACTGGGTATTTTGGTTGCACTTTGCAAGATTTGCAAATTCCACGTGGGCAGAAAGGGTTAATGATGTGCTAGGCGTGTATAGGAGACCTTATGAGCAAAGGCATTGGACAGGAATTAGGCTGGGGGCGTAGGGACAGAGGAGGGTCTTGGGTAGCTTTGGGATATGGACACTGAGTAGACTCCATAAGAAGTGGAAGCTGTATTAAGGTAGGTAGTGGTAGTGGAGAGAGAACTTTAAATCCCAGGCAGAAGAGTTTAGGTTAGAGTAGGTAGGTATTTAGAAGTCTTTAGACTTCTCTTCTTCTAGGCTTCAGATGTTATTGATTGCTGATTTGATGCTTAGAGCTGCTGCATCTTACAACCCTGTGAGGGTTGTGAATTCCATCCCATATCCTTGATTTCTCAAATTTAATTTCACCTAGATACTCTGCTTGGATCAGGTCCAGTTGGCAGTTGTGATTTGGTTTTGTGTTTTAATGCATCTTTTTACCTTTGCTATATTCTAATCTCATAATATTTTAGAGTCTTACAGTTGGAAGGGTGCTTGGAGGTAATCTGATCCACCTATCAACCAGTACAGGAATTATACGCTTAATGATTGAAATGATTGTTCTGTTTCTGCTGGAATGCATGAACCATCTTTTAATACAACTCTTTCCATTGGTAGGTTTCATTCCTTAAGTTAAAATATGCCTTTTCTAGCATTATCTGGAGCTATACAAAGTCTAATATTTTTTTTTCAGGTATTCCAGCCCTTCAGATATTTGAGGAAACTTATGATGATATCTTCTTCTAAACTGTCTTTTCTCAGTCTCAATATTTTACTTTCTCTTACTTTATACTTCAAGATTCTCCACCATCACTCTTGTCCATCTTTTGTGTATTCTGGTCTTAATGAAGACCCGGAATTGAACATAATACCCTTCTTTAAAAAAATCAGTTATTGGGGCACCTGGGTGGCTCAGTTGGTTAAGCGGTTGACTTGGCTCAGGTCATGATCTCACAGTTTATGGGTTCAAGCCCTACATCGAGCTCTGGGCTGACAGCTCAGAGCCTGGAGCCTGCTTCAGATTCTCTCTCTCTCTCTCTCTCTCTCTCTCTCTCTCTCTCTCTCTCTCAATAATAAACATAAAAATAATTAGTTATGATTTAGCAGGCAACAGAAATCCCCTTCTCATTTGGCTTAAACAATAAGGAATTTACATTTTCTTCATAATTGAATGTTCTTGAAATTGAGACATTTTGAACCTTTATTTAAGTGAATAGAATGTTGGTTTAGTGACAGCCTCCCCCCCCTTGATGATTCATAAAATAATGATGCATCCAAACCATTGAAATGTCTTAACTGAGGAAACGTGATGTTATCTCAGATATCAGGAGATCTGATGGCTACAGTGGATCCATGATTGGATATTTTTTTACTTTGATTATATCAGCAAACCAGTGTGGCAGAGAAGTTTTTGGCTTGCCTTCTTATGACTGCAAGATGGCTGCAACAGCCCTAGGCATCAAATCTCTGTAATCAAAAACATCTAAAGGCCAGAAGAGGGAAAGTCCCTTCTTTGTGTTCTTTTTTTAATAAGCAGAATTTCCAAAGTGACCCTCCTTGGTCAGAATCATCATATGCCTGTTCCTAAACCAGTTACTGACAAGAGATAGGGATTACCATTAATGGCTCAGTGGTTCTCAGGCTTGTGTGCACCAGAATGACCTGGAGAACTTGTTAAAACACAGATTTCTGGGCCCCACTCCCAGAGTTTCTGATTTAGTAAGTTTAGACTGGAGACTGAGATTTTGTATTTCTCCCAAGTTCCTTCTACATGATGCTGATGCTGTTGATCCAGGGAATGGAAATGTCTGTCTCCAAATGTGTGCCCGACTGATACCCAAACAAAATCAGGATTTCGTTAACAAGTACGGTGGGCCAGTGGAGAGAGATAGGCAGTGTCCATTTCTGCTGTAGTCTAGATCAGTATTTCTGCCAGATGTTGTAACACACTGAGAAGTGTGATTGTTATTGTGGGTTGTACAGAATATATTAGTAGTAAACTAAGCTTTGAGAACGAATATAGAGTAGATCAAGTAGATTCAAGATAATGTTTGTTATTTTCTGACATGCTTTCTTGAAGGGGAGAGAAAAGGGTGGCTATTCAGTGAGGGCACAGGGAATGTACACCTTTGGAAGTATAGAGTGTGTATTAATGATAGCTGAAATGTATTGACTCGGTTAAACATCAAACTGCATCTGTGAAATAGGTAATATCCATACCTTCCAAAGGAGGAAACTGAGGCCCAGAGAGCTTTAAGTAATTTGCCCAGTGTAATACAATTAGCAGATGGTAGAGTTGGGTTTCAGAACCATGAGGTTTGGCCTCACAACCTGTACTTTTAACCATATGTTTGACTGTCAGGTAGGTCCTCTGTTGCAGGAATGTTAAAGCTAAGATGTTCATTGTATGTTTTTGACTCTGCCAGTATGGTGGGATTGGTGTTCTGGTAATTATACCTCCCTTCCTTTCCTCCCTGGTTCATAGCTACTTATATTTAGTGTTATTGATAAATTTGAACTTAAGTGTGGAACTTAAAACATTATGTTAGAAATGTCTGCCAGCTTTTTGCCATCTATGCATTTTATAAACCTGCCTTCCTTGTCTTTTTGCACATACTAGGGCAAAGAAAACTGTGTAGATAGGATTGAACATAGAGACTATGGTTAAACATTTGTTTTTTCTGTTGCTGTTGAATGTTATGGTGTGGAGGCTAATTATCTTTGTAAGAGGGGTTGTGTTGCTCAGTATTTATGGCAAGTAACAAACTAATATGAAGGTTTCTAGTTGCTCCAGAATTATTGGGAAAGGTAAAGAAACTTTAGGCCAGGCTTCTAGGCATGACTCCCAAAAGCAGACTGAAAAATTGGGCGGCTGCATTTTTTGCCAAGCCCTGCTTAGCACTTTAAGCTGTAGCCACACTGAACAACTGGCCATGGTCTCTCACTTGTAGCTCTTTGTGCAGGCCTATTGCCTTTGCCTGGTATACTCAATCCTCTTTTCTTGGCTAATGCTTCTTAACCTTCGGATCTCATTCTAAATTTTACTTAAAAAATTTTACTGATCCTCCCATCCTAATCTCCCTCAGACGGTCCTAAGAGTCCAGAGAGCTCCTGTTTTCCTCCCGTTGCATCCTGTATCCCACTGTCCTAGTACTTAACCCTTTATTACTGCTTTTTGGTCTTTCCCCGATTCCACATTACATCCTAGTGCCTAGCACAGTGTGATGCTTGAATGTAGAGAGTTGAGTGGTTCAGATTTAAAAAGCCACTAATGACACATTTGAAACTTCCTTATCAAGAAATAGATGCCAGTCACTAATGTCTAAGTTGTAATTTATAATTTTCGTAATTATAATTGACTGGACAGATTTTTGCTTTGGTTTGAGTATAGCATCTTTTTTTTAAATGTTTGTTTATTTTTGACAAAGCACAAGCAGGGGAGGGGCAGAGAAAGGGAGACAGAGAATCTGAAGTGAGCTCTTGGCTGACAGCAGTGAGCCCGATGTGGGGCTCGAACTCACAAACCGCAAGATCATGACCTGAGCTGAAGTCAGATGTTCAGCTGACTGAGTCACCCAGGCGCCCCTGAGTATAACACCTTTTATTGAATGTCTAATGTAACTTACTGGAGATTGGACAACAAATCTGTTTGCTAATAATTCTTCAAAAGTTTGGAAGCTGGGAATCTGAAAGTTTGTAACTACATGAAAAAAGACTCAAAAAATAATAAAAAGTTTATTTTTTGAATAATTGTAAATTTACCAAAAAACGCTAAAGACCACACAGAGAGTTCCTGTATACTCCCACCCAGTTTTCCCCATTTGTTTAACATCTTACATTACCATGGTACCTTTGTGCAAAGTAAGACACCCACATTGGTACACTGCCATTAACTAAACTCCAGATTTTATTTGGATTTCACCAGTTTTTCCACTTGTGTCCTCATTCTGTTCCAGGATCCATTCCAGGATACCAAAGTACATTTTGTCGTCACATCTCCTTAGTCTCTTCTGGGCTGTGACAGTTTCAGTCTTTCCTTGTTTTTCATGCCCCTGACAGTTGGGAAGTCCTGGTCAGGTATTCTGTAGAATGTCCCTCAATTTGGGTTGGTCTGATTTTTTTATCCATGATTAGACAGAAGTTATAAATTTTTGGAAAGAATACTATAGGGATGAAGTGGCTTTCTTGACACATGACATCAAGGAATGCATGATGCCTGCATGACCTCGTGGGTGAGGTTGACCTTCAGTTAAGTAGCTAATCCCTTGCTTAAGGTGGTGTCTTCAGGTTTCTCCACTGTAAACTTACTCTTTTCCTCTTTTGCACTCTATTCTTTTGAAGCAAGTCACTAAGTACCCACCCCCACGGACTGTGTGTGGGGGGGGCCAGAGGATTAAGCTCCGCCTCCTGGAGGGGGCAGTGTGTGCATATGTTATTTAGAATTCTGTAAAGGAGATTTGTTTTTTCCTGTCCCTGTGCAGTCACTTTGTATGTTTATATTGATGACAATTTAGTAGATGCTTAGTGGGTCTCTACTCTGTGACAGATACTGTGCTAATTTAGGGGGCAGTATTTTTAACTCTTTTGGGGTCACATGCGTCTTTGAAAGACTGATAACTGCTATAGACCTTCTCTCCAAAAAACATAAGATACACAGAATTTTGCTTCTAATTTTAGGGGTTTCACAGATCTTTGAAACTCTTAGAACTTGAATTAAGACACTGTCTACTAGTAATTTAGAACAGCTGAGGAGACAGGCAAGTTAAAAATAATGGAATAGGATGTGTTGTGTGCAGTCAGGGAAATTTGAGTAAAGTATTATGGGAAAACAGTTACGGGAGTAGCTTTACTTTGGGTGTAGGGAAAGCTACAGAAAGCAGCTACAATTTGAATTTGGCATTGAAAAATGAGAAAGAGTTAAATCAACAAGAGGTTGGAAAGGCATTCTAAGCAGAAGGAACACAACCAACAAAGACCTGTGCAAAAATGCATGCTGGAGGAGCTAGATCTTGCGCGGTATAGATGAAGTGGCAGATGGCTTGGATATAAAATTGGTGGAGAGGTAAGAGAAGGTATAGAGCGGAAAGAGCCTTGGATAAGTTTCTCAGTTGATAAATTTTGAAATGTTTAAATGAGTATATAATGGTTTTGTACACAGATTATTTTCATCTTTAGTTTTATGACTCAGTAATTTACTTGCATCATGCATGTATGAGCTAAGGAGTGACTAGGACGTGAAGAAACGTACACGTTTTCAATATGCTTATTTAATCTCTTGTATTAATATATTTAAGGTCTTTGCTACATTCTGGTGATAAAGTGTCAGAGAGTCCATACCCTTTGTGAACTTGGTTGAAATAATTAGGATACAGGACAGATATATAAAAGGATCAAAAATAAATATGTGAAATTCTCCAGTTCTTTCTCATGCTTTGGGCTTCAGCCTTTGGCCAGAGCACTCACTCTATCTTCCTGTTTGTTTGTTTGTTTGTTTGTTTGTTTGTTTGTTTTTTTACGGTGCTGAGAAAATGAGGTTATGATCGGCGGTAGTTTATCTTGTTCTAAATAGTGTTTCTCAATTAGGAGTGAATTCAGCTGTTTCTGCACTAGAGAATCCTTACTTGATATTTTTCTTTTCCTCTTAGATAATTTTAACTCTGAGCTATGAAGAAGACTAATTTTTATGGTGACCTCTTTTCTTCCTTTTCTTTTAACTTAGGCCACAATGTTAATCGCTGGTTTCTAATCTGATAGATTCTATTTATAAAGGAATTGAACCTCTTAGGAAGGAAATTATTCCTAAATAAAGCATTAAAATTTAGCACATGTTTGAACATAGATTTGACCCTATGCTTAACAAAAGGTTTTTGGTTGTGGTTTTAATAAAATGCCCTTTGGGCATGGTATTAATTGACTTTGGAAATTAATTTAAAATGAAACTTCATTAGGCAGCCAGTAATCTTGCATTTATATTCTTTCTGCTCTAAATCCTTAGAAAACATATGCTCTTTAAATAATTAAAAAGTGTGTACTGAAGTTTTATTGTTGAAAAACCACCTAGTATTGTAATGGTAAATAAACAACTTTCACTTTAAAGCATTTTCCTTTTGTGATGGATTTTTGAAAAGAAATTTTAATAAAATTACATTATTTGCACTAACAATTGACTTTGAAACCTTTAAAGTCAGTATATTTTTTTTTTTAATTTTTTTTTTCAACGTTTATTTATTTGTGGGACAGAGAGAGACAGAGCATGAACGGGGGAGGGGCAGAGAGAGAGGGAGACACAGAATCGGAAACAGGCTCCAGGCTCTGAGCCATCAGCCCAGAGCCTGATGCGGGGCTCGAACTCCCGGACCGCGAGATCGTGACCTGGCTGAAGTCGGACGCTTAACCGACTGCGCCACCCAGGCGCCCCTAAAGTCAGTATATTTTATGCTTCTGGACTCATTCGTTCATTCAGCAAAAATGTGCAAAGCATGGCTGGATGTAGCAGTGAGTAAGAAAGACTTGGAACCTGTCCTCAAGCTTCCAGTCTAGTGAGACGAATGGAATAGGTGTGCTTAGTGCTGCAGAAGGTTAGGGTGTCTGAGGTGAGCCTGTGCGGGCACTTTCCTCGTTTGTGGGAAGGCATCAGCAAAGATCTCTTTGGTAACATGAAATCTGCAACCAGGGGTGAGTAGAATCTGGGAGAAGGGTGAGGGAAGGATGTATGGAGCAGAGGGAATGGTTCCGAGGGAGGGAGTAGGGTCTGGGGAGGGTGGGGGTCCTGTGCAAGCTGACCCTGGAGGCTGAAGTATCCACATGCAGGGGAGAGCAGCACGTGGCGGCAAGGGCCATGTCGTGAGAGTCTTATAAGGATTTTGACTATCCTGAAGGCTCCAGAAAGCCATTGATGGGAGATCAGATTTGCATTTTGAGTAAGATCAATCTGCAGCAGAGTATAGCGGCGTGAGGCAGAGTGGAAAATGTGTGGGAGAGTTGAGCAAATGCAGGAAGGCCAGTTAGCCTTCAGTAGTAGTCTCTGCAAGGGCTGGTGATGGGTGCTTTCTGACAATTCGGTGTTAAACTCCACATTCTGAAAGACCACTGAAGGAGTGAGGTGAAAACTACGTATGTGTATTAAACAGACAGCATATGCCGGGTGTAAAGCCTTGTAGCGCATGCAGTTTTCAAATTTCATTTAAGGATCCATATCCTGAAGATAATGCACAACTACTGTGAAATCTTAATAATTTTTTTCTTTTGGGGGGGTATCCTGTGTTTATTTTATAAAATGAAACTAATATTCAAATTATGAAGTCTTTGGTTATAGTGATACAAAAACACAGTTTTAAACATATTCGATTAGCAGTCTGGAACACTTGACCCTCAATTAACTAGTAAGGCAGGGAACTCAACGTGCCCCAATGTTAAATAATGCTGTTTAACATTTGGAAGCCTGAAGCAAGACAAGGCAGTGATGACCATAACCAAGCTGAGAGGACTACTTTGTTTCTTTAATTATAAAAAAATGTTTATTTATTTTGAGAGAGAGAGTGGGAGGAGGGACAGAGAGGAGAGAAGAGCCAAGCAGGCTCCACGCTGTCAGCACAGAGCCCAGTGTGGGGCTCAGTCCCTTGAACCATGAGATCATGACCTGAGCCGAAACCCAAGAGTTGGACACTTATCCGACTGAACCACCCAGGAGCCCCAAGAGTACTCTTTTTGCGTAATAAAGTAAGCTTGTAAAATGTGTACAATTCTGGAGAGTACGTCATATCAAGACTAGAGAAGCAGGTGCCACTGGTTCGGGGCCTCAAGATGAAACCATGGGCCTTGCCAGAAGATTCTTACTGTTTTTATCCCTAATGAAGCTCAAATAAATATGAGGCTGTGCTTGTAGAAAATCTTTTGTATTCTCTATTTGTCTTTCCTTTCCAGGGGAAGTAGAAACTTTACATCACAGACTTAAGAGAATATGATGAGAAAATCTTACAATTCAGTTTTGAGTCCATAAAGTGAGGGTGGGTTACTGAGAATATTTGAAGAGGATTGAAGCAGTCAGCAGAGAGAAAAGAGAATGGAGGGAAGGGTACTTTTGTTTTCTCCTGAAGAATGAGAGGGTAG
The DNA here is from genome assembly GCF_014898765.1 of Herpailurus yagouaroundi. Lineage (NCBI taxonomy): Eukaryota > Metazoa > Chordata > Mammalia > Carnivora > Felidae > Herpailurus > Herpailurus yagouaroundi. The sequence continues at coordinate 14,168,000 of NW_024412376.1, read as the reverse complement.
ACTACCATATTTAGAGGCAGACAAGGAACCGACAACAACAACAAAAAAAGATTACAAGTATGCTAAAAACTCTATTAATTTGTAAGAAAACTATAAAAACACTCTGATACCTTCCTGGAGTTAACCAAACTGCAGGTTTGTGGGTACAGGCCCCAGCACTGTCTTTACCCCTGACGCCAGCTGCAATTTCAGGGGGTTGCCCAAATCACCCTGAGTTTCAATAATTTGTAAGTACTCACAGAACTCACTGAGAGCTGTTATTCTTACAGTTCTGCTTATTACGGAAAGAGAATACAGATCAAAATTAGCCAAAGGAAGAGACTCCTAGGGCTAATCCTAGGGCAGGGCCTGGGAGAATTCTAAATGTGTAGCTTCTTTTCTCTTCCTCCTTGGAGCCAGAATGGTTACCCTCTTGGTATCAGTGTGTACATGATGTGTAACCCTTTGCATGGAGTATTACTAACCAGGAGACTCACTCAAGCTTTGGTTTCCAGAGTTTTTAATGGGGCTTCATTACATAGGCATGATTGGTTGATTGCCCATGTAGTTGAACTCACTCTCCATGTCTGTTGGTTGTGTGTGACCTGAAGCCCCCATACTAAATTGGTCTTTCTGACATGGCTAGCCCCCATCCTAAGACTGCTGGGTATGGCCACTCCTATGCTAAGATGGGGTATGACCAGCCCCTTCCCTAAACAAGGTCACTTCTGTCAGATATGACTTAGATTACCTCCCGAAAGCCTAGGCAGTGGCTAGACCTCTTTTTGGGCAAGAACAACTTTACTACACACTTATATATATATTTTTTTTTAATTTTTTTTTCAACATTTATTTATTTTTGGGACAGAGAGAGACAGAGCATGAAAAGGGGAGGGGCAGAGAGAGAGGGAGACACAGAATCGGAAACAGGCTCCAGGCTCCGAGGCATCAGCCCAGAGCCCGATGCGGGGCTCGAACCCACGGACCGCGAGATCGTGACCTGGCTGAAGTCGGACGCTTAACCGACTGCGCCACCCAGGCGCCCCCACACTTATATTTTAAAAGGATTGTCTTGAGTTTTATGTTGAGATTGGTCTTGAGTAGGGGCAAGGGTAGAAACAAAAAGACCAATTAAAAGGACTGTTTGCAGTAGTCCAGAGGAAATGTGCTTAAGTCAACATGATAGTGGTAAGGGTAAGGTAATAAGAAGTGGTTTCATCATTAATTCTGGGGTACCTGGTTGGCTTAGTTGGTTAAGCGTCCGATGTCAGCTCAAGTCATGATCTCATGGTTCATGAGTTCAAGCCCTGCATCTGGCTCTCCTCTGACAGTGCAGAGCCTACTTCCAATCCTCTCATTCCCCTCACTCTGCCTCTCTCCTGAATGTGTTTTCTCTCTCTCTCTCTCTCTCTCTCTCTCTCTCTCTCTCTCTTTCTCTCTCTCTCTCTCAAAATAAATAAGCATTAAATAAAAGTGGTTTCAGTCTGGGAATATTTTGAAGGAAAGAAGCAATAGGATTTGTTGCTCTTAAGGCATTACTGAAAGCCAGTTGTCCATCATAAGAATTAGGTGGCTCCCACCACTACCATCAAAGAAGAAGTCTCAAAAACTAGTCTGATATTGATGATATGTTGAGGTTTATTAAAAGCAAATCATTTCTTGTGTTTCAGATACTTGAAAAAAGAAATCTGTTTACCTTATAATAATGCCATGTGAGGACTTTGAATGAACAAAAGGCCAACTTAACTGATACTAATACCTTTATATTGATTCTTCTCTCATAATATTATCAAAGTGATCCAAACTATATTTAGATGTTTTAAATTATTTCTGAATAGCAACAGTAGTAGAGTTTCTGGACCTAAAATTATTTAGCTTATTAAAACTGATATAATACTTTCAGAAATTTTTGCTGTGTTATACATGCTACATGCATGAGTTATGTCATATTTCATAGTTTCTTCATGCTATCTGCTGACCTAGTGAATTGGTTTATTTGGGTCAATTGAGAGCATTGATCTAAAGGAATAAATTAATATTGAACTCAGTTGTTCATTATCTTCATGTATCTTTCCTTAGCTTTGATGATGGTTATTTTTATACAGGTTCAGTTTCTTCATTAAGTGTGAATGTTGGCAGTTAGTTATAATTCAATGGATAACACAGGGTAATCTAACTGTACTCTAATTGTAACTTAAAAATTGATAATTAAAAAATTCTTCCAAATAGCAAAATTTTGTTAGTATCACTCTGTTGATGTTAAGATCAGAATAATGCCAAACCATTTGGCTATTCATCTATGTATCAGTACATAACTTATCATCTGACAAATCTGTCAGCTAGAATTTGTGCTGTTCTCAAGCCCTAGTGACCCAGGAATATCTTTGCTGCATTATGGAAAGTACAAGGTTCGCTTAAGACTGCTTAGGAAATTTCTCATCATTGGAAATTGTGACTCAATGAACTCAGTTCTAATTACATTTAAATTTGTTTATAGCAGTTAAAAGGATTAACTAGAAAAGAAATACAGTTGACCCCTGGACAGCATGGGGATTAGGGATGCCAACTTCTGTGCAGTAGAAAATCTGTGTATAACTTTTGAGTCCCGAAAGCTTAAGTACTAATAGTCTATTGTTGACTGGAAGTCTCACTGATCACATAAACAGTTGATTAACACATCTCTTGTATGTTATATGTATGATATACTGTCTTCCTACAATAAAATAAAGCGAATGTTAAGAAAATCATGAGGGACAGAAAATACATTTACAGTTCCGTGCTGTATTTATAAAAAAAAAAAAAAAATCCTGCATACAGGTGAAATTCAAAGATCAGCTGTATTCTGTTCAAAAGCAAGTTAAGGATCAAATTGTCATTTCTTGACTTTCTGTTCTGGCTTAGTTCTTTGGGCCACTAACTTAATCCTATTCATTTGTTTTGGAAAGCAAAGATTAGTGAAATAAAACAGATTGGTGTTACTAATGTTAGAACAGAGAATGAAAACCTTTGGTCACGTGCATACTTTATTTAGGAAAAAAGTTCGAATTGAAGTTCTTCAGGTGCCAGAAATCTTATCCTGGTAGTGACCAGTTATTCTTAAGTGGTAGAGTACATTGACTTTTCCTCCCTCCTTTCCTCTCTCCATCTCTCCCATCCTCCTTCCATTTCTCCTTCTGTCCTTCCCACAATTTATATATCTAGATTCAAAGCTTAAAAAATTAAGATTAGTCTGGCTTTAAAAAACGTGTTACACCTTGAGTGGTATAGATGAGGCCAGCAATATGCCTAGGTATTTTATGGAGTCAGAGCTGAGGATATTGTCCCGAATATTTCAGAGAGGACCATTGTAGACAGTGCAGGGAACCATGCTGTTACTTAATGTCTTCAGAAAGACCCCTCCCCCGCAGCTAGTATCACACCCCTGATGCCACTGATTTATTCCAGTGTTTTAACTGCCCTTACTGCTAGCAGGGCCATTTTCATCAGGTATCATTTGAATTCTGTGTACTTTAGCAAAAGTTTATATATATGCTCTTAATGTAAATTGGGAACTAAAAAAAGCCTCTTTTTAATGTAGTTTGTTAATAAGCATGTTTACCATTGTCATTCTCCTGTGATCTTCTTGTCTCTAAGTGGCATCCAACCTTCAGTTTAATAATTATTGAACAGGACCTGTAATCTTCTTCCCAGTCAGTTATGAGAATGATGCCATTGCTTCTTGTAAAGCCAAAATCACAACATTAGTACAAGTTTATTAATTATTTCTCTTGCTGGTGGGAGTTGTTTAGAACTTTTGAAGACAGATTTATGATATTTTTAAAGTGGGAGAAAATGTGAAGCAAAGGGGAATGTGAATTGATAAGTTGAAAAAGATTGAGAAAAATGTAAATAAAATACTTGCTGAGAGATTCTCAAATGGATCTTGGGTGTACATTTTCTGAAACTAGAACTCAGTTTGATCTGAATTCATCATGCTTTCTAGCTGCTTTACTTCTTTTGCTATTAACGCTGTAGTTTTTAACATGAAATTTTAGGAAATGGTACATTGTGTTTACATGGGTGGAATTCTGTTACATTTTTCCCTTGTTATTCATGAACAAAGTTAAAGTCTTGCCATACGAATAGATGAAATAGTAAACTATGTTCATGTTCTTTGCTCTTACACGATTACCTACTGCAGTCCTACAAAATACCTTTCAAAGATAAATACAAATATTTTGAATTGTGGCTTTTCATATCCACGTTTGCCAAATGTATTAGTGTGTGATTTTTTAAACTAGTATAAGATCGCTTAGGTGTGTAAGTCCAGTAGGCATAGTGGTTTAAAATAAAATTAGGAGAGAAAATTCAAGACAGTTTCAGTGTTGCTTATTTTTATTTGCTTGTTTGTTTATTTAATTTTAAGTAGACTCCATGCCCAACATTGGGTTTAAACTCATGACCTTGAGATTGAGTCACATGCTGTATCAGACTGAGCCAGCCAGGCACTTTTCCTTACTTTTGTTTACTTACTTTTAACAGTAGAAACTTTCACCTTGGAAGGTACTTTTTGGGACAAAAAGTTGTTTTCTGAATAGCCAACGAATATTTATATCATTTGGGAAAAAAAACAGAGGAACTGGAAGAAAATCCCAGAGAGATTAAGGAATGCTTTTTCAGGGCTGTTCACATAGAATTTATTTATTTATGTCTTTATGTCTCTATTTATTTACTAATTTTTAATTTTTTTAATGTTTATTTTTGAGAGAGAGAGAGAGAGGGTGTGTGAGTAGGCGAGGGGCAGAGAGAGAGGGGGAGACACAGAATCCAAAGCAGGCTTTAGGCTCTGAGCTGTCAGCACAGACCCTGACGCAGGGCTCCAATTCCCGAACCGTGAGATCATGACCTTAGCTGAAGTTGGACGCCTAACTGACTGAGCCACCCAGGCACCCCACAAAGAATTTATATGAAGCAAATTAGTTTGGGTTTCTTTTTATCTCGGGAGAAATTCTAACATAATTTTAAATTAAGGAAAGAGAAAATAAAACTCAGTGAATATAGTGGAACAGCACACATCGTTATTATGGCTAAAGGAGGTAGAAGAAAAGGGAAGGGAAAATATATAGGATTTCAAGGATGGAAGGAATTTTAACTGATCATTATGTTCAGCTCCTTTTTTTTCAGAGAGATAATATTGCAGTTTAGGAAATGAGGTGGGAATCAGAGGGAAAGTAACCCAAACTGGAGGGTAAAGGTGAAGAAGGAAGTTTATCTATTAAAATTGCTTTCACCTTGTGTTTTCTAGAGGGTTTTGCATAAAGGATAACACAACAGTAGGTTTTTAAAGGAGATTTAAAGCATAGGCATTTTTGAAATATTATCATCTCATTAATTTTTTATATAGTTTTTCAGATTATAAAAGCATGATACATGCTATTTCAAGCCAGGAAACCATTCTGAATATGAAATGTGGAGATTCCTCACAATTTCACCCTCACAGAAAAAAACCACTATTAAAAGTTTGTTGAATAAACATTATTTTTATTCACTTTTATAAAAATGGGAGTATACCATATATATTATTTTATAATTTGGGATTTTTAGTTAACATCTTGCATGCCTTTGTATATCTGTATATATTTCTGCTAATGTTAAATGTATACATAGAAATCCACTGGGTGGCCCTTTCCATTGTGCTGTGATTTGTTAATATCGTTTCTTAGTGAAAATATTTAGTTGGTTTCTAGTTTTTTAATGAATACAGAGAGTATACATAGAAGTACAAATAGTTCTTCAGTGAAATTGGTGGTATGTTTATTTACCTTTTGTACTTGTGTTAGTATCTAGTAGGATAAATATTTCTGGATTTCAGAATGCAAACATAAAAAAAGACTCAAAGTGGCTACTAATTTGTATTTCCTTCAAGGAAGTATTTTCAGTTTTTTAGTCTGATAACCAAAACATGTTTATTAATTTGTAGTCCTTAGTTTGTGTCTTTTTTTGAATTTTCACAAAGTGAATACTCCCATGTGACCAGCACCAAGGAAACCACATCCACAGAAATACCCTTGGTGACTGACTCTTTAGGCACTAAAACTATTCCGCCCTCCCCCTCCCCCACCCCAACGGTAAACACTAACACCATTGATGAGTTTTTACCTATGTTTGAATTTTATGACTGGTATCACACAGAATTATATAGATGCTTTGGTGTCTGACTTACTTTATTTTATTATTATTTTTTAATGTTTATTTTTGAGAGAGAGAGACTGAGTGTGAACAGGGGAGGGCAGAGAGAGAGGGAGACACAGAATCCAAAGCAGGCTCCAGGCTCTGAACTGTCAGCACAGAGCCTGATGCAGGGCTCGAACTCATGAACTGGGAGATCATGACCTGAGCCAAAGTTGGACACTCAACCGACTGAGCCACCCAGGTGCCCCTGGTGTCAGACTTCTTTAATTCAACATTGTTTTTGAGATTCAACCATGTTGTTGTGTGTACTAGTTGTAGACTGTTCTTTTTCCTTGCTGTATGGTGTTCCATTGACCAAATATACAGTTCACTTACCTGTACTAATATTGATGGGCATTTGGGTTGTCCTACTTTTTGGATATTAAGAATAATGCTGCTGTAATATAAACATGCTTGCGTTTGTCTTCTGATGAACATGTATATACACTTCTGTTCGGAGTTACATTGCTATGTTATAATTTTGTTTGTTTTAATATGTCTTTGGCCCATTTTAATATTAATGTTTGGTTTAGTTCTCTGTTATGTTATTCTTTACTGTTTAAAAAAAATTTTTTTTAACGTTTATTTATTTTTGAGACAGAGAGAGACAGAGCATGAATGGGGGAGGGTCAGAGAGAGGGAGACATAGAATCTGAAACAGGCTCCAGGCTCCGAGCTGTCAGCACAGAGCCCGACGTGGGGCTCGAGCTCACGGACCGCGAGATCGTGACCTGAGCTGAAGTCGGCCGCTTCACCGACTGAGCCACCCAGGCGCCCCTATTCTTTACTGTTTTTATTTGGCATTTTCTTTCTTCTTGTTCTCTCTGCATATTATGATCAGTTTTAGTAGATACTGACAAACATTTCTATAAAGTGGCTGTGTCAGTTTGCACTCCCAGTAGCTGTTTGCTTCATGTCCTTGCTAATATCTGCTATTTTATTTTCCCATTCTATTGGGTGTATAAAACTCCAAACCATATTAGTGTAATCTATACGTTTGATTTGATATCTGGTACTTTTTTTAATTCAGAATTTTCTGGTCAGTCCTGGTTATTTATTCATCCAGTTGACCTTTAGGATTATTTTGAAGTTTATAAAATAAATATGCTGGGATTTTTATTTATAATTTTATTGATTTGTAAGTTACATTGATGTGAATTAGCAACTTGTATTATTTAGAGTCTTCCAATTCAGAATAAGACATGAGTTTTCAATTAATTTAGGATTTCTTTTATGTCCCCCAGTTGAGTTATATGGTTTGTTTTGTAGATCATTCACATTTCTTACTAAGTGGATACTTCATTGTTTTATGCTTGTGAAAGTGTGAGTATATATTCTTCTTTTTAATCTTCTAATTGGTATGAGAATCCTGATAAAAGTGTATTATTTCTTTTAAAGTTTTGCTGTGTTCTTTCTATTGGATATTGGGTATTCCTCAGTTTTCATACATGAAATTAACAAGTCTTTTTCGTATGTGTGTGTTTATGCATTTCATTATTACTCTTCTTTCTAAAAGGAGTTGACAAATTTTCTTTTATCTGTTTGCAGGAACAATTTGAATAGCATCAGAACAGTCTACTCTTTGGCTGTATAAAAGATCACAAATGAAAAATCTGGACTTGATTTTTGGACTGTAGCTTTTTGCTTTCTCAGTTCCATACAAAGCATTATATTACCTATTTAGGTTTACTGTTCCATGAGTCAGTTTTGCTGTTTATTCATTGGACTTTATTCTCAGGTTTATGAACATTAGTTAAGAAAATAGTCTCCTATAATTCTTTTTGCTTTCTTATTTTTTTCTAATTTCAGTTTCGATATTTATAGTTTCTCTTTAGATTTTGAGTAGCTGATTAGTGATTTATACGTTATATTGAATTTTAATCAGAAATACAGTCTTTGTTCTTTTCCTATGTGGACTTCAGTTGATATTGTTATTAATTCCTCTTCTCTGATTTTGTAGATTCATGTTATTCTTTCTCTGAATTCTTTGTTTTATATGCTTATTTGTTTTTATTCTTAGTAGCATAGATATTTAAACTTCGAGCTTTCTCAGATTAACAGATAGGGTAATGGCCCACAGATTTTGACATGATTTTCATTTTAATTATAATTTCCTGGATAATCTATAATTATGCCTTTGATTTCCCCTTTGGCCTAATATTTATGAGAGAGTATTTTAAATTCTCAGATTAGTGAATTTTGGGATGTTGTTATTGTTTTGTTGTCATAAATCTCTGGCTTTATTGTATATGATTAGACTGTTTTGTTAAGATGTTCTCTACTAGTCCCATGTGTGTTCACTTTTTGTGTAGTGTTGTGAATTCTTTAATAAGAGCATAATTCTCTTTTCATGATACAGAGTTAGGTGCGTGAGTATGCCCTTGTATGTTCCAACTTAATATTTTCTGTATTCTTAGTTTTTTACCTCCTCCGTCAAGGCCTGAAAGAAATTTATCAGAATATTATGTCATTTTCTCCTTGGTAGTTTCAAATGTTTGCTATTTAAATTTTTTAACAGTTTTGTTGAAATACAGTTGACTTACAGAAAACTACACACATTTGAAGTGTTTAATTTAATAATGTTTTGAAATACATATCCCTACCGTGAGATCCACAATCAAGAAAACCAAAATATCCATTACCCCCCAAAGTTTTCTTGTGCATCTTTATCAGTCCACATTGTTTTCCTCCCTGTCCTCAGGTAACCCCTGAATTGCTGTCTTGTCTTTCACTATAGTTTACCTTTTGTAGAATTTTATTTTAATGAAATTATACACTATTTTTTTTTCCTGTTTGGTTTCTTTTACTCAGCATAATTATTTTCAGAGTCATCTATGTTGTGTGTATTTCTTTGTGTGTTGTGTTCCTTCCTTTCTATTGCCCAGAAGTATTCCATTGTATGGAAACACTATCTTATCCATTCATCTTTTAATGGATACTTGGGTTTTTTCCTGTTTGGCACTATTATACATAAAAATGCTATAAACATTTGTGTCTAGTCTTTGTGTGGACATGCATATTTTTTTCTTTGCTTTTGGGTAAATCCCTAAGAGTGGAATGGCTAGATCATATGATAAGTATATATTTAAAGTTTTAAGACACTGTTCCTGTTTTCCAAGTTGGTTATACCATTTGGCATTTCCATCAGCAGAATGAGAATTATAGTTGCTTTATACCTTTGCTGTATCTGTTTGCTAGGACTGCCCTAACAAAATACCACAAACTGGGTGGTTTAAACAATAGGGATTTATTTATTTATAGATCCGGAGCGTACGATCGAGGTGCTGGCAGGGTTGATTTCTCTGAGGCTTTTCTCCTTGGCTTGTAGATGGCTGTTCTCTTGCTGCCTCTTCACATGCTCTTTTCTTATGTTCAAATTTCCTCTTCTTGGAAGGACACCAGTCAGATTGAGTTAGGACTCACACTAACCTCATTTTAACTTAACCATCTCTTGAAAGGCCGTATCTCCAAATAATGGCCACATTCTGAGATACTGGGGAATTAGGGTTTCAATAATAGTTTGGGGGGGCACTTAAGCCCATAGCACTTGTTATGATCAGTTGTAGTTGTATAATTTAGCCTTTCTAATAGATGTATAATGGTGTCTCATTGCGGTTTCAATTTGTATTTCCCTGATGATGTTGAGCGTATTTTCATGTGCTTATTGCCATCCATGTATCTTCTTTGGCAAAGAAGATTTGGGGTTTGGTTTCTTACTAGTAAGTATTGAGAAATCTTTATTTTGGATGCAAGGTCTTTATCGGGTACACGCTTTGAAAAATACTTTCTCCCAGTCTCTGGCTTGTATTTTCAATCTTCTAATGAGTGAAAGTTTTTCATTTTGAGTAAGTCCATTTTATTAACTTTTTCTTTAATAGATTGTACTCTTGGTATCCTATTTTTCTTTTAAAGTTTATTTATTTTGAGAGAGAGGGGGAGCATGCAGGCATGGGAGGGGCAGAGAGAGAGGGAGAGAGAATCCCAAGCAGGCTCTGTGGTGTAAGCACAGAGCCCAACGTGGACTTGAATGGTGATGGTGAGATCACCATCTGAGCCAAAATCAAGAGTTGGATGCATAATAACTGACTGGGCCACCCAGGCACCACTTGGTGTCTTTGCCAAACCCAAGAACACCAAAGATTTTCTCCTTTGTTTTCTTCTAAAAATTTTATAGCTTTTGGTTTTACATCTAGGTCTATGGTCCATTTTTCAGTTACTTTTTGTATATGATATGAAGTATTGATCAGTTCTTTTTTTCCCCATATCTGAATATCCAGTTGTTCTAGTACCATTTGTTGAAAAAGGTTATTCTTTCTTTAGTGACCTTCTTTGCAGCTTTGTTAAACATCAGTTGACCATAAAAGTATGAGTCTGTTTCTGAGCTGTGTTCTGTTCCATGGATCTTTTTGTGTATCTTCAGGCCAATACCACACTGTCTTGATTACCGTAACTTTTTAAAAAATTTTAATTCCAGTATAGTTACGATTACTATAACTTTTAAAATGAGTCCTGAAGGTCATGCATTGTAAGTCTTCAAAGGAAAAGTTCTTCCTTTTCAAAGTTGTTTTGGCTCTTCTTGGTTCTTTACATTTTCATATGCATTTTAGAGTCAGTTTGTAAATTTCTTCACAACAGTGTGTGCGGATTTTTATTGGGATTGTATTGAATTTCTAGATCAGTTTGGGAAGAATTGAAATCTTAACAGTATTGAACCTTTTGATCCATGAACATGGCATATCTCCCCTCCTTTAGGGGTCTTTAATTTCTCTCAGCATTATTTTGTAGGTTTTAGTGTAAAGTTCTTGTATCTTTTGTCAGAATTGTCTCTGAGTGTTTCATATTTTCTGACCCTATTGTTAAAGGTATTTTGTTATTAATTTCAATGCTGATTGTTCGTTGTTGGTTTACAGAAATACAGCTGATTCTTTTGTATTGATATATTAGTTTTAATAACTTTTTTGGTAGATTTGATGGGACTTTCCTTGTAGATGATCATGTCCTCTACCAATAAATTTTATACCAATGTACTTTAATATGGGTCTTTTCATCCTTTGTTCTGGTCTGTGGCCTTTTCAGCAAAGAAAGTCATTTTTAGTTTTGGGACATTTTTCTAGTACTATTTTTTTTTTCTTTTTTGTTTTCCCCCACATTTCTGTTGTGAAACCTAGCTGTCCATATTCTAGTGTATGAACAAGAAAGGGCTCTGGAGATAAGGACTTTTATTTCTCTTGTGGAATCAAAATAGAACATAGGTTTTTTTTTTTGCATATACTTTCCCCATTCTTCCAATTGTTTTTTTTCCCTCAAGTTTTTAACAGTTGTACTGTGTCAGTATATTACAAAGCTTTTAACTCTCACTTAATGTTACTTCTTCAAGTAACTATATAGTTAGCTATACTCGTATCAGTCTTTATATATGTCTTTGTAATCATTTTAGTTTTCTGAAGCTTTAGTTTTGTTCTCTAATAGATTCCCCAGAAGTTGAGAACAACTTTTCTAGGGTTCTTACATAGTGTCACCTTGATACTTGAAGGTTAGTTTTGCTGGATGCAAAATTCTTGGCTTGCATTTTTGTAAGTATCTTAAATATATTTGTTTTATTCTGGTATAAAATATTGCTGGCAGTGTCCAATGATAATTAAGTCATGTGCTCTTTTGCCTAGAAGTACAAAGGACTTTTTCTTTAAAGTCTAATAATTTTGGGGGGTGCCTCAGTGACTCAGTCAGTTAAGCATCTGACTTTGGCTCAGGTCATGATCTCATGGTCCATGAGTTTGAGCCCTGCATCAGGCTCTGTGCTGACGGCTCAGAGTCTGGAGCCTGCTTCGGATTCTGTGTCTCCTTCTCTCTCTGCCCCTCCCCTGCTTGCACTCTTGTTTGTCTTTCTCTCAGCAATAAATAAACATTTTAAAAAGATTTGAAAAAAAAAAGTAATAGTTGTTTTTTTTTTTAGAATATCTCTGATGTTGGTCATTCAGGGCTGGTAGTCTCAGATATGTGGTTTGTTCTTTCAGTATTTAGCTTCGCATTTTTTTCAAGCAGACGTCTTTTGCATTATAGTTTTCAGTATTCAGTTCTATTTCTTTCTTGTTTTAGTCAGCAACTCCTGTTTTCTGTGTTATGTATCCTCACCCATCTTTAATATTTGTTATTTTCTATTGTATCTTAATTTTTATTTATCTCTTCATTTTCTTTTATTTAAAAAATTTCTCATCTTCCCTGTTTCTCTTAAAGCATGTTTGTGTTTATTTGCTCTTGTCTCCTAAAATAATGTTCATTTATTTTTAAAAAAGTATTTATTTATTTTTAAGTGATCTCTACACCCAACATGGGGCTTGAACTCAATGACCCCAAGATCAAGAATCACATGCTCTTCCAACTGAGCCAGCCAGGTGCCCCTATAATGTTCATTTCTAAACTGGTGTTTTGTTTTCCCTTGAGTTTTATCCCCTCTTTTCTGAATTAAAAGAAAATTCTGACTTACATTCTTTCATGCCTTATATCATCTTAATATCTTTTATCTGGCTTTAATTAGTTAGGTGTGCTTTCATTGTCTGTGGAGGATTTACTGTTTAATCTCTTTTTCTTATAATAACTTTGGGATCTGATTTTAGTGCTTTCTGTTGCTCATTTTTATGTGAAGTTATTTTTCTCCAACTCTTAAAGTGAGGATTAGTTTAGGGTTTTTTTTCTCCCCTCTTGCACTCCTTGTGTGTGTGTGTGTGTGTGTGTGTGTGTGTGTGTGATGTTTATTTACTTATTGTGAGGCACAGAGAGCGTGCCCAAGCCTCCAAGAGTATGAGTGGGGGAGGGGCAGAGAGAATGGGACGGAGAATCCCCAGCAGGCTCCCCTGTCTTAATCCTCAAGGCTTAATCCTACCAACCATAAGATCATGACCTGAACCGAAATCCAGAGTTACATGCTTAACCAACTGAGTCAGCCAGGCACCCCTTTTGTGGTTTTTGTGCAGATAACTTGCATTTTCACCTTAGCCATATTTTTAGTTTACAGGAAGTTTATCAGGAAATAACTCCATTGTAAGCTGAGGAAGATCTGCATATTCAAATAGCCTTCATAAAAGATTGTACCAATTTACATTCATACTCACAGTTAAAAGGACCATGGTATCCTCTTTTCAAAAAATATTAAAATATTCCATGTGTAAATTCTGGGTTTCGGTTCCATAAAAATCTGATAAATGAAAACACTAGCTAGGATATTATTCCACACAGTCACGCAGCACACACGAATGCCTGCCTTTGTGCCTCGGATACAGAAATGGGTCACTGGGTGTATAGTTTTTTCACTTACAATAGTTGTTGCCAAATTGTCCAGCAGTGTCTGAGGCTACCCATTTTTGTACATCCTTACTTATATTTTTAATATAGTTTCAGATGTTTTAATTTTTGCTAATGTTGGCTAAAGATAAGACAAAAATCCTTTTTGTTAGGGCCCTTAAAGTATTGGGGGTGGGAAGGGTGCAGGACAGGAGATAATCCCAGCAAACTATGACATGCATTGTGGTAAGCTCTATGAAAGCGTGGGGTGCTTTGGAGAGTCAGCCTCACTCCTCAGCACCCAAAGCACCTACTTCTCCAGGTTCCTCCAGGATGAAGAAGGAAGGACCAGCCCACATTTACCCTCCAACAAGTTGGAATAATATGTGAGTGTCTCTTAAAAGACTCTGAAGATAAAATTCAGGAATATGAGCAAATCCTCAAGACCAAACAAGCAGAACAATATGAATCTTTTGTGAAATGCACATAGGAGCAGGTTATGCGACAGTATGGGACAAGGTCAACAAGCTGTTTGTCCTGAAGCTTTCTTGCATGTCTGGGTACCAGGTTTGACCTCAAGAGATGGCTGCTGTGCACTTTTTGCAACTGGTTTGGTAACACATTTCATCTCCAACTTTGCATCCTGAGAACACTAAACGTTTTTGCAGGTCCGTTTTATACAATTTGAAAGACCTTAAAACTTTCTGGTTGCCACAAGCATATCTTTCTTTTCATCAGGATCTTTCATCCTGTTTTGAAGAGGTGGAAGTTAGGTGTACATTTATTTTTCACATGTTACTTCTTCAGGACCACATTTTTGAGAATGGCTTGTTTCCTTTATTGTTTTTGGAAAGGAAAGTTCTATTGAAATTGTTTTAGTGTGAATAGAATAGTTTTATTAGTTAGAGCTTAGTTTGAAAATTTCTGAGTTTAATTCAAATGTATGCCGGTTCCTTCCAAAGTAAGGTAATATTCAGAGACAGTTCTGAGCAGATGGCTTGGAGAAATTTCCGCCATATACTCATATTCACAGATTCCTTATCAATGAACATCTTTGACTTTTAAATCTAACCAAAAACTGCAACATTATTTTTTGCCCATTTCATTATATATTGTTAACAAGCTTAATTGCAAACAAATAAAGTACTTCAGCTATTTGGGGAAAAAAAGTGCAGGGAGGTTGCTTGGGGACACACATGAGCCATCTTGGGGTGGTGGATGAGGAAGGCATCATAGAGGAAGAATTGCCTGGCCGGTTTGAATGTTGAGTGTACGGAGGTACAGAGGTATAAGCCTAAAGGATGCTTTTGGGGGGAAGTACAGGTGCTTTGAGGATGAAGTTTTTTTTGAAAGAAGTTCAGGGCAAAAAGGTAGGAGGCCAGGTCATGAGTGGCCACATAGGGAAAGTCAGAGTAATCAGACTTTATTCCATAAGTGAAGGAAAGTCGTTACTAGATTTTAAAATAGGAGATGACATGATCTGATTAGGTATATGATGTAATAGAAGGCATAGAATTAGTTATGTTTTGAGCTTGGGAAATAACTGGTTTTAAAAGGAATCAGACTGCTGAGGACAGGGAGGGTTTTGGGCAATGGGTGTCACAGCTACCTCCCTATTTGTAATGCTTTTTCTATTAAAGGCCAGACCATTCTTGTGTACATAGTTCTTCCAGAACTCAGGCCTATGCCAAGTCTTAGCCTGTAATGTATTACATTTGTTCCTCTTTGAATCTCCCTGGAGAATTCTAAGGGAAGCTCCACTCCTCTCCAGCTCAGGGTCTGTTCTCAGCCTTGTACTTTCCGAGAGAAAGTTGGAATCCTCAGTTTTTGCCCCCTTCCCAGGAAGGGAATGCTCCCATTTGGCCCAAGGATCTGAGCCTAGGTCCAGAGTTCAGAGTTACGATTTGTTGCTCCAGTCCACCTCCAGCTTGCCTCACAAAGAGGTGCTCTGCATGAAGCTGTCACCATATGTTTACAGATCTGTCCAAATATGATCCTGGCTGCTTACACAGTAATGATAATACTTCATTCTGATGCCTAAAGGCTGTAAAGATTTTAATAAATATGCATTTAAATTTCAATTCCTGGTACTCATTTGCACCCTCTCCCTTGTGTGCTTATTTTTAAAGCCAATTATATTTATGTTTGCAGTATAACTTACAGTTCGGTATTTCCCTTCATTATAACATTTGGTGTCAAATGAATTTCTTTTGCTCATTTTCCTTACAGAGGTATTTGATCTCAAAAATGTGTAAATTTACATCTAACCCTTCTTTTTAACTTGAATCTCTTTAATCTGACTCCAGCAGACTTCTGTCCTTGGGGCATTTATTTCTGGCATTTCCATTGGAAGACCTTTATTCTCCTTGCACATCACATGACAGAGAGAAGTGTAAGTGGCAGAGACTAGTACCAACAACAAAGTCTGCCAAGCATGAAGAAAAAGTTGAATATTGGGTTATTAGCAAGTATGACAGAGGCTTGAATCAGAGGTTTAGATGAGAGGAAATTATTGTAGACTGTAGAGGAGAGTTTCTTAGTAGTCCTGGAACCACCAGCCGAGGCTGTGATACATAGACTTCGATTTCAGAGATATCTGATGTCCATAGTAGATTACTCGGTTATATTAAGATCAGTTCTTTTCAAAGTGTGGTCCTGGCACTAGCAGCATCCCATCACCTGGGTGCTAGTTAGAAATGCGGATTCCTGGACCTCACTTCAGACCTCCTGAACCCGAATCTCTGGAGGTGCCTGGGGCACAGCAGTTTTGAATTTTAAGGTTCACTGTTACTAGTTAGAACGTAGAGAAAATAGAGCTCATTGGATCAACAGTGTTAGGAAATAATGCTAGTTATGTAACTGAGTACTCGGTTTCAGAGATTCTTTCTCCTGGAGATTTCTTTTTTGTTGCGGTAATCCTTGTTAGGAGCTATAATTTCAATGAAAACAGAATTCCAAAGACTTGACATTGTATTGAATTGAGCATTTATGTGATCTCATTTTACGGAGTGTCTTTCATTTTCTATAGCTTTGAGATCTCAGCCTTTCTCTGTTTGTTACTCAAAGAGTACAACTACTCTCTCTTATTTCTTTCAAGTTCTTAATCCAGATTATACCTCTTTAGATTTCTGTGTGGAAATGTGTGTGTGGATTTAGGAATTGAAATTTACTTGAAAGATGTAAGTAAGATATAAGAAAGAGGTAGTTCAAATAGAAGGTACAATGGAAGACATTGAATTTTCTTTTAAATTTATGATATGGAAAGGGAAAATCCCTTAGAAACATAGTTAAATTTTATTATTTAACTAAAACTAATATTTGAAAATTAACTCCTTATTCAAGACCTCTTTGACATGGGTCTTGGCTTTAAGTTTTTGAATCTTGACACCAAAAGTAAAAACAAAAATAAACAAGTGGGATTACATCAAACTGAAAAGCTTCTGCACAGCAAAGGAAACCATCAACAAAATAAAAAGGGAACCTACCGAATGGGAAAAAGTATTTGCAAATCATATATCTGATAAGGGGCTAATATCCAAAATATATAAAGAACTCCTACAACTGAAGAGCAAAACAACAGTCTGATTTAAAAAGTGGACAAAAGATCTGAATAGACGTTTTTCCAAAGAAGACATCCAGATGGCCAACGCATACTTGAAAAGATGCTCAACATCACTAATCCCTAGGGAAATGCAAATCAAAACCACAATGAGATTTGGTATTTTACACCTGTTTGACTAGTCAAGAGAATAACATGCTGGCAAGGATGTGTAGAAAACAACCTTTGTGCATTGTTGATAGGAATGTAAATTGGTGCAGCCACTGTGGAAAACAGTATGGAGTTTTTCGTCAAAAAATTAAATTTGTAACTTGTCATTTGCATCAAGATGGATGGAACTTGAGGCATTATGCCAAGTGAAATAAGTTAAGACAGACAAAGACAGATACCATATGATCTCTCCTATATGTGGAATCTTAAAAAAAGAAATATAAATTAAACATTACAACCAAGCTCACAGATAACAGATTGGTGGTTGCTAGAGGTGTGTGTGTGGGCGGGGTGAGGGGGTGGGTAGTAGGAATGGATACTGGGAGTCAAAAGGGATAAAACAAAACAAAACAAAAGAACTTCTTGGAATGAAAATACGAAGTCTTTTAGGAAATGTTAACCTAGGTTTTTGAACTAGTATTAAAAAAAATAAGATAGAAGGTATGAGAAATATTAATGTAGTAAAATTTCTTGACCTAACTAAAGCTAATATTAAGAGTATTTTTGAATGGTTTAACAGAATAAAATTTAAAAAGTAAACAAGGATATATAGTAAAAAGCTTTCCTTCATCGTTTTCCCTTTGAGGTACCCAGTGTTTGCCTGTCCTTTTATACACACACACATACATTTGTATATATTACAAATAGTATCTTACTACTATACCTTTTATAATAGACAATCACATTTCTTTTTTAAAATTTTTTTAATGTTTATTCATTTTTGAGAGAGAGAGAGACAGAGACAAAGCATGAGTGGGAGAAGGGCAGAGAGAGAGGGAGACACAGAATTGGAAGCAGGCTCCAGGCTCTGCACTGTCAGCACAGAGCTCCACGCAGGGCTTGAACTCACAAAGCACAAGATCATGACCTGAGCTGAAGTCGGACGCTTAACCCACTGAGCCACCCAGGCACCCCAACAATTACATTTCTTAAACTCTTTTGCCATCCCATTGCTGTGATACCGTGCATATATGTATGCCACACATGCATACACACACATATATACATCTCATCTTCACACATATGTAAGCAGAGCTATAGAATACATTTCTAGAAGTTTACTGGTTGTGTCCAAGAGTATGTATGTATGTGTGCAATTTTGATATATATTGGCAAATAGCCCTTCATAATGGCGGTCAATTTGGACTCTCATCAGCAATGTTAGAAGGCGCCTATTTCTTACAGCTTTACCAACAAAAAGTTTTAAATTTTTGCTAGTTTGGTTGGTGAAAAATACTTTCTCGTTGTAGTTTTAATTGTGTATAGTGTTGATCTTTTTATTTGCTTGTCTTTCTTTCCCATGAAGTATGGATAGTTTCTGAATATTTTTTGAGGAATGTCTCTCCATCGCCTGTGGGCTTTGGGGATACCAAAATAAAAAATTCATTGTGAGGTTAGTTTTTGTTTTTGTTTGTAATTAAGATGGAAAACACTTTGTCTTTCTTTTTTTTTTTTTTTTTAATGTTTATTTATTTTGAGAGAGAGTGTACCTATACTCACACAAGAAGGGGAAGGGCAGAGAGAGAGGGAGAGAATCCCAAGCAGGCTCCACACTGACAGAGTGGGCTCTGTCTCACGAACTAAGATCATGATCTGAGCCAAAATCAAGAGTTGAACACTTAAACCATCTGAGCCACCCAGGCACCCTAAGATGGAAGACACTTTGAAATGGGCGGCACATGCTGAAGAAGACAAGCCAAGAGAGAGGGTGTGCTTGAAAATAAATGAAACAAAGTATTGTAGAGGAGTTAGGGAAGCAGGAAATACCTATTTAATCAGAGACACTTACGTTGTATGTGATATCATGACACCATTTCTTGGTCTTCTGCTCAGAATGCAGGTAGTTTGACAACAGAATTTACTATTTGAGAACACGTGTTTTTCCACAAGATTTCTGTTGACATCACTGCAGTAAAGTGCAATCTAAAAAAGGTCTGAGGTTTTGGTGTCATGACAAGTCTAGTAGGTGTGCACATATGTGGATCCAGTGTTCTTTATAAAGTCCCCCTGACTTTACTTCTCCCTTCCACATTTACTTCCAAGTTACTCCTCACACACTCCTCACATCAAGTGAGGAGTCCCTTGGACTCTGATGTCCCTTGGCTTTTGATGGAAGGCCCACAATCTGTACCTTAGTCTGAAGAATGAGATATATGGTGTTTCGTACAAGATTCTCAGTGACCAACTTGTAGGCAGAGTACCCAGAGGAGAGTTTGGTCAGAAGCAGATCTCAGGTAGGTAGGAATGAGAACCAATTATAAAGTAGTCACTAAAAGATTTATTTTATTTTTATTGTATTCTATTCTATTCTGTTTTACTTTTGAGAGAGCGTGAGCAGAGCAGAGGAGAAGGAGAGAATCTTAAGCAGACTCCAACGACCGTGAGATCATGACCTGAGCTGAAATCAAGGGTCAGATGCTGAACCAACTTGTTCTTTGGGAAATTTAAAAACTTCAAACTCAGATCTTGATAACAAAGTGAAGAGGAAATGAGTTTTAATTATTTATTGAAAAATATGTCAGTTTGGAAGCATTTTAAAAAGTTAAAACTGGAGGGAGCCAGGGTGGCTCAGTTGATTAACCAAGCTACTTTGTCTCAGGGCATGATCTCACGGTTTGTGAGTTCGAGCCCCATGTCGGGCTCTGTGCTGACAGCTCGGAGCCTGGAGCCTGTTTCAGATTCTTTGTCTCCACCCCTCCACTGTTTACACTCTGTCTCTCGCTCTCTCTCAAAAATTAATAAATGTTAAAAAAAAATTTTTTTTTAAGTTAAACTGGAAACTGAGAGTGAACAGTTTTAACAGCAACCCGAAAATAGATAAATAAATCAGCCATCAGTAGTTTTACTTTATCTTAAATGTTAAATGCTGGTCTTGTTCTGGAACTGAAAAGGACTTCCTTGTCTTTCTAAAAGTATATGTGCTGAATATATAATGACATTGCTTCTTCTGTGGCTCTGAAGAATTAATTTTGCTACTTTATTGTCAGACCTTGTGTGTAAGAAATCTGATAAGGAATATGATCAGGGATTTCCCATGCAATTTAGAAGCGAGAATTCCAATTGACACTTGAGCTTTTTCTCTCAAATTTCCTTTCCTTTATCTCCTGTTATATATTAAATAGGTGAGTATTTTTAAAAGTGACAATTGTTTTCTCATTTATTGTGAACTGGCAGAAGAATGGAAAGGATTGTCCTTTAAGACAGTTGACTTGGGTGGATAGAAAATATTCCTCTCTATGTCTCATCTCCCTGTCCTCCTTTTCACCTTGATTTAAAAAATTAGACACAAATACAAAATCCAAAACTAACAGATTTGGAATAAATTAAAATTCAGGTAAAATTAAACTGTTGTAACATATCGCATTTGACTCTAAATATGTGTAACCTTTTTATTAAAACAAAGGTTTTTTTCAACGTGTATTTATTTTTGAGAGACAGAGCATGAGCAGGGGAGGAGCAGAGAGAGGGGGAGACACAGAATCCAAAGCAGACTCCAGGCGTTGAGCTGTCAGCACAGAGCCTGACGTGGGGCTCAAACAGACCATGACCTGAGCCCAAGTCGGACGCTTAACTGACTGAGCCACCCAGGCATTCCTCTGTGTAACCATTTTAAAAATGGTATTTTATGTTTGGCCTTGTCCCATGAATATTCTCATTAAATTCTAAAGTTAGTTATTAACTCTTAAAGAAGAGATGGTTTGAATAGCTAGTGGTTTTCCTGTGGAAAATGGAAGGCAGATCTCCTTTTAAGCCAAGGAGAAACTACTCAAGAAATGTTTGATGATAAGAGTTTGGTAAAAGTTCCATTAGCGGAATAGTGAAAAACCACTTTTTTACCTGATTTGGAAAACACGACTGCAATAATAAACCTTTCAGCTTTGAACACCAGGAGGATTTTCTACAGAAAGAAGAGTGTGCTGCCCTCCCTCCTCACCCCAATCTATTCTACTGAATTGAGGAATCACTCAGCAAGTGAAAAGGAACTACTCCTTGAAGGCAGAAATTTATCTTATTCTTTTTTTTTTTCAATGTTTATTTGTCTATTTTTGAGAGAGAGAGAGAGAGAGAGACAGGGAGGGAAACTGAGAATCCCAAGCAGGCTCCACATTGTCAGCACAGAGCCCAATGTGGGGCTCAAACCCATGAACTGTGAGATCATGGCCTGGGCCGAAATCAAAGGGTCTGGTGCTCAACCAACCGAGCCACCCAGGCACCCCAGAAATGTGTCTTATTCTTGCTTTTGAATTGTGGTATCTGTTTTAAAACACATGGCACAATAGGAAATATTCATTAGGGTGGTTGTCATTAAGGAAAGGTTAGTGTGTGCACTCTGTTGTAGAGCAGGGAAATGTGTGCTACACAAAAGCTTGCTTTCGAAAGAGGTTAACAGCAAGAGTTTCTGCAGGTAGAATGAATTAATTCTGAAAGCCAGAAGAGAGGTCAGAGATAATCTAATTTAGCCCATTCTCCTAATTTTTGTAGCTGCAGAAGCTGAGACTCAGAGCAGTTCGATAGCTGAGGCACAGGACACTCAGCCCGTTAGCTAGTGGCAAAGCCGGCATTGCATCCAGAGCTCTCACTGTGCAGTGCTTGCTTGTAAGCCAGAGTCCCCTGACAGGTTTCCTGATGGGCATCCCACCTGATGACTCTGCATTACTACCTCACAAGTCAAGGCAATGGTGGAAGGAATAGAAATTTTAGGTAATAGCAATATTTTTGAACCACTTGATGTGTTAACTGTAATGTCAACTCCCAAAAGGTACCTACACGTGTATTTGGTCTGCAGTCTTCTTTGCACTATTTCTAATCAAAAATACTAGTTCATTTTTAGTTTAAAATACTCCATTTTCTATCCTCTTGAATTCAGAAGAGGTGCTTTTACATTGCCAAGTAGACAGTGGTCTTTGACTAGGCCTTTGTTGTTAATTTCCAGTTCCCTTCCAGTTTGGCTAGCAAATTCGGCTTGTGTTGGTGTTTCTTGTGGAATGTGTTGAGATTTTCTTCATGGTGGTCGAGTCTGATGACAGGCCTTCAAAGAGCCTGGGACGTGTGACAGTAGAAGGAGAAGAAGTGGCACTGAGGTCATCAAGAGACAGATTGCCCCAAAAGGGCTCAGGTGTGTGGCATGTGGGAGGAAGACAGCCTTCACCTCTGAGAACTGCAGGAGAAGCTGTGTTGTCAGGTGACTGGATGGAGCTTTAGCACAGGAAGGTGAAGGAAATGTTCACAAGAGAAAGACTTCTGGGTATTGGACACCCAGTGATTTTTTTTTGTATTTTAGGCTCTGTGTGGCCCTTAGCTTCAGATGAGCTCTTGAAAAAGATTTTAATGTTCTTGGGTCATACTTTACTTTGCCTGAAAACTAGATCGAGGTTTGCTCCATTGCCTTCTCCCATGGAGTGTTGCCGTAAGGAAGTCTGAGGCCAGCTTGATTTCTTTTCCTTTCCTAGGGGCTTGCCTTTTCTGCTTGCAAGTTGGAGGAAGAAAAAAAAGACAAAATGGCAGCCACATTAGATAATGGACTGGTGAGCCACATTAACTAACTCATAAAGTGACAAGAACTCTGGCGTTTCTGTATGTTTATTCCTTTACTTGTGTGAGTCTCATGGGGTCTGCAGAGATGCAAAGAATTGTTCTAGATATGGGCTCTGTTTTTGCATTCTTCAGTGATTTAGCCCTTCCGGGCTTCCCCGTGGGCAGGGTCTGATTGTGACCCTTCAAATCCAGACTAGCCCTGAACCAACAACTGCACCTCAACCAGTTACAGACAATGTGACTCCATTCTGGAATTAATCCCTTTTGTCTAATTATTGCTCCCTGATGTTTAGAATCAGATTTATCTTGAATAGTAAAATAACCATATAGCTTCCAAAGTTGTATTCAGTAGAGTTGAGAACCTTAGGAATTAGAACTTAGAGTTTTTTCTGGGGCTGGGTGACAGCAGGGTATGATGGCTGGAGCGTGGGCTTCAAAGTCAGCCCCACCCTACATCAAGTCCCAGAGTTGCCTCTGATTACTTTGTGGTTTTTTTTTTTTTTTGAACGTTTATTTATTTTTGGGACAGAGAGAGACAGAGCATGAATGGGGGAGGGGCAGAAAGAGAGGGAGACACAGAATCGGAAACAGGCTCCAGGCTCTGAGCCATCAGCCCAGAGCCCGACGCGGGGCTGGAACTCAGGGACCGCGAGATCGTGACCTGGCTGAAGTCGGACGCTTAACCGACTGCACCACCCAGGCGCCCCACCTCTGATTACTTTGGTTCAGCACAAGTTGCTTGGCAAAATAGGGATTCAAACAGCCAACATTCCTTGGTTGTTGTAAGAAATGCAGATAATATTTGTAAACTCTGTTGCACAGTACCTGTCATGGAGTTGGTTAAGTAGTAGTTTTCATTAGTATTTGTAAATTTGGTAGCTGTTACATATGAAAATTTAACAACATTTAAATTTGGACATGTTAAATCTAGTTAAGGCTACTTCTACGTGGCTAGTTATATGTTGGGGAGTGTTTTTCCTTGTGTAAGACATAAGCGAATTACTGTAATTAGACTGTTTTATTACCCTATGTTAATTGGGATTAAACTTTGAGATGGCATAATAGTTGACTAGCACCTGTTTTAACTCCTGAACACTTGGAGATCTTAAACTTACGGCTTCAGGAAAGTAGCTTCTTTTCTTTCCTGCAATCTTTCTTCAGCCCTTCTTACTTTATAGTAACACTATATAGTGCAATGTTAAAGCATTGACTGGGGCTGAGGACAATCTTAAGTATGACCTTTGACAAGCTAGGTCATTATAGAAGCCGACAGTGAACACTTTGCTGATGTGGCTTAACTTGGATTCTCCTCATGCCTACAAGACTAGCTGTTCAAAATAGTTCTAGCTGCCTGCCTGAGAATACAATGCCTGTATTTACATGTGGCCCTCCCAGTCTGAGCATATCCTCTACCTGGTACTAATAGAAATATAGTCAACTTTTTTATACACTTTACAGTGTGTTTCATTTTCATTATCTCGGTTGATCCTCACAATAGTCAAGTGTCTTCATTTTACACATGAAAAAAAAAAAACTACAAAAATCTGTAAAGCTGGAAAGACTTACTCCAGACTACATACTTTAGTGAAATAACCTAAGTCACACATACGGTGGGTGGTGTTGACACTGGATTTTGTGTTATTCTGAATTGCCTGACTGCTGTTCTGTTTCAAAAAATAAAACATTCTGTATGGGTCTTATGTATTTATTTATTGAAGTGAAACGTATATAACATTCATGTATATATGTATGTATATAACATAACTGTTCATGGTGAACAGTTTGGTGGGATCTGTTACATTCACAGTATTAAGCAACAACCATCGGTCTGTATCAGACCATCATCTCTGTCGAGCTCCAGAACATTTTTATCACCCTGAAAGAAAACCTGCTACCCATTAAGCAATGGCTCCCTATTTCTCCTTCCCCTCAGCACCTGGCAACCACCAATTTGCATTCTGTCTCTATGGATTTACCTATTCTGAATGTTTCATATAAGTGTAATCTTTAATGTCAGATTTCTTTCACATATCTTAATGTTTTCCAGCTTCATCCACATTGTAACATGTATTAATACTTCATTCCTTTTTATATCTGAATAAGAATCCGTTGTATGGATGTACCACATTTATTTAACCATTTATCTGTTGATGAACATTGTTTCCACCTTTTGGCGATTACGAATAGTGGCGCTCATGCATGTGCATGTTTCTATCTTATTACACTTACCTTTGCTGTAGGTACTTACCTGAGGAACCCATATGTCCACAAAAAGACTTATATAAGAATTTTATAACTGCTATATTCATAATAGCCCAAAGTTAGAAGAATTCTGTCTTGATTGGGGTCTTGATTACATGGGTGTATGCAATTGAATTGAAACCTGACGTCTGTTTAATTTCACTAGGTGTACATTTTACATTATTTTAAAAGAGAGAGGAACAATAAACCATGAACCATAATTTAAAAAATAATTCTAGCTGTTGTCCATTCAGGCTGCTATAACAAAATACCACAGACTGGGTACCTTATAAACACAAGAAATGTATTTCTCATCTTTCTGGAGTCTGAGATCAAGGTGCTGGCATGATTGCATTTTGGTGAGGTCCCTCTTCCTGGTTGAAAGCAGGCACTTTTTTGCCAGGTACTCACATGGCAGAAAGGGTGAGGGAGTTCTGTGGGCCCCACTTTTGTAAGAGCACTAATCGCATTCATGAAGGCTCCACTCCCATGACCTAATCACCCTCCAAAGGCCCCACATAATACTGTTACCTTTGGGGGTTAGGATTTCAACGTAATGAACTCTGGGGCAGAGGGGACACAAGCATTCAGGAATAGCCTGGGGGCACCTGGCTGGCTCAGTTGGTAGAACATAGGATTCTTGCTCTCAGGGTCATGAGTTCAAGCCCTACAGTGGGCATGGAGCATACTTTAAAAAAAAAAAAAAAGGAGGAAATAGCATATAGTATTAAATAAACCACAGGAACAATAGTAGAAGTGGAAGCAGATTGTTGCTGTAACCTAAGTAAGAGATGATGATGGCTTGGCTCAAGATGGTAACGGTGGAGATGATAAGAAGTGGTCAGATTCTGGATATATTTTGAAGGGAGAGCTAATTTGGTCTGTTGATGTGACGGTGTGGTGGATGTGAGGGAAAGAAAGTTTTCAAGGATGATACTAAGGTTTTGGTGAGATAGTGTTCCCACATACTGAGCTGAGAAAGACTTCAAGGAGCAGGTTTATAGGGAAGATCAAGAATTTGGTTTAGGATATGCAGAGATACCTGTTTGATATATAAGAGAACCTATTGGGGGAGGTAGTTGTGATATAGAAGACTGGAGACCAAGGATCTGATACAGACCGAAAATACAAAATTTGAAATTGTCAGCACAGATAGTAATTAAAGTCCTGAGACTGAATACCTTCTCAAGGGAGTGAATGTAGACGGTGAGGCCTAAGGCACTTTAACTTTTAGAGTTTAGGGAATCAAGAAGAATCCAGCAAAGGGGAGTGGGAAGGCCTGGCCATTGGTAGAAGGAAACCCGGAATGGTATGGTGTCTTGCAACTGAAATGTGAAAAATGCTTCATAGAAGAGAAATTGATTGTCTAGGTGAAGTAATATAAGGACCAAGCATTGACCTCTAAATTTAGCCATGTAAAAATTATTGATGACCTTGATAAATTTTTGCTCTGTGTTGAGGGTGAGCACTTGGTTTGTGGGCTTAGGAAAAGGTGTGAGGGAGGTGGTTGGAGACGTTAAGTGTAATGGGAAAAATTACAGACCTGTTTGTATGCTTATGGAAATGATCCACAAGAGAGGAAAAATTTGATGAAGCAGGAGACAGGGGAGGATTGCTAGAGCTGCAGCCTTGAGTTGGTAACAGACGAGAAGTGATCAAAGGCAGAGTGAAGCAGTTGGCAATTATCCAGACTAACAGGAGGGAAAGGAGGGTATAAGGGTGCACTTGGAGTCAGTGGGTAGATGAGTAGATGATGAGGTGGGACCTGATGGATGTTCTGTTTGCTGAGTGAAATAGGAAGAACCTGGGAGTGAGGACTGGGGAGGGAGGAGGGGAGTACAGGGTTTCAGAGAGAGGAGGCTAAATAATTATGTGTGGAAAAAAATCACCTGGATTAAGGAAACGTAGTTTGATTAGAGGGCAGCTGTAAAGGGCCCATTTGAGATGAGTGGTGGAGGTTTTCTCCTCCCAATGTTCTACTGTCCTTGGGCTGGCATGAAGTAGACGGAAAGTTGTACAGAGGAGTGTTGCTGGTTTTTGCTAGCCAAGTACCATGAGATGAGAGAGGGGAGTGATTATAACAACAGACTATGAGACCTAAGTTGGCGTGTGAGGGTGAGAACGGGGTAGGGAGAATGAAAGGTGGTAGGATCCCGGATATGAAGGTTGAGGAGTTGTTGGAGCTGGCATTTACATATTCCTTATTAGTTTAATTTGTCTCATATTAATTCATGTAGCCTTGAGGGTTTTAATGATTGCCTAACCCTTATATTTTCTTTTCCTCTCCATTGATGAATCAAACACCTGCCATTTTGTATCTGAAAACTGAAGTAAAAAAATGCAGTCTAATTTTAGTATGAACATGAAAATAGCCGTGTCCTCCCAATTAACAGTATTGAAGTTTCAAGGTAAGATGGAACTTTTTCACCAAATTTAAACTGGTTAATATAAAATCAGTGGTAGGGCTTCTGGGTGGCTCAGCCAGTTAACCATCCGATTTCTGTTCAGGTCATGATCTCATGACTCATGAGTTCGAGCCCCACATTGGGGTGTCTGCTGTCAGCCCAGAGCCCACTTTGGAATCTCTGTCTCCCTCTCTGTCCCTCCCCCATTAGCATGCTCGCTCTCTCTCTCTCTCTCTCTCTGTCTCAAAAATAGACATTAAAAACAAAACATAAAATCAGTGGTGAAACTATAGTACTGCACCTCTGTAGTAGGCAGAATCATGATCTTCTAGTGATGTCACATCTTAATCCCCAGAAACTATAAATATGTTACCTCACATTCTAAAAGAGACTTTGCAGATGTGATTAAGTTAAGGATTTAGAGATGGAGTGATAATCCTGGATTATCTAGGTGGGCCCAATGTAATCACGTGGGGGCCTTGTAACTGAAAGAGGGAGCCTGGAGAGTCAGAGCGTGATCTGAAGATACTGTGCTGCCGATGATGTTAGCTTTGAAGATGGAGCAAGGGGCCTTGAGCCCCTGAATGCGTGCGATCTTTAGAAGCTGGAAGAGGCAAAGGATGCTCCCTGAGGGTCTCCAGAAGGACGAGTGGGCTTTGAACTCAAAGTTAATGACTCCCAGGCCTTACGATAGGCTAACCTCCAGGTCATTGGCACTTGATCAGAACTTGGTGGAGTTGCATTGCAACTAATTAAGAAGTAGGACTGTCAAGAAGGAAGTTTCTTCCTCATGTAACCAAGACATATTTTAACAGTGTTCATTCAAGTACCAGGCACAGTACTCTGTTTAGAGAATGATACATGAGACTATTTACCCTGGTATTGTTAAATATATGTTAGAAACTGATTCTTTTGCTTTGATTTCTATGCTCAGTAAACAAACATTTGAGTGTAATTTGGCTTCCTGTGTGGTATGCTCACATGGAAAGAATTAGAGTTTGCTCTAATGATTTGCTCAAATGATTCAATTATCTGGTTTCTTTGGACTATATATTGATTTCCAATATGGTTTGTCTGTGGGCAGGAGTGGGCAGGTGGGAATACATTGGCCACAGAACTCTAATTTCTCTCAGTTCCTTAGCTGTTCTAATTTTCACTTAACACTTTTGAGTTGGCATTCTGGTTTTAGTTAGTCCATAGAAAGTCCATCCCTGGGAAATGGCTCTTTTCAATGCACCTAACAGATTATTTTTCTCACCTTATGAGGATTAGTGTCTAGATCTTGGAAATTCAACAAGTTAATGCAATCCCAGAAGGCCTCTTGTGAGAATAAGATGTTTTCTCAAGGTGACATAGCCCTGCTTCTGCAAAGCTGAGAAGTAAACATGAGTGTGTTTTCCTTAAGTTTGAATTTCTATAATTGAAAACTAGGAAAATGGCAAACATTAGTTTTTAGAATTAAAAAAAAATTCCAACAACTGCTTAGGTTGGAAAGATAGGCCAAAAATAAGGTGAAGTATAGGGTAATTAATTGTAGAGTTTTGCACTATATCATCTTTACAAATAAAGTATAGGACATAGAACACAAAGAGGCATATCGTTTCCAGCAAGTTTATTGGAAGTCAGGAGGGGAGTACCAGAGAAGCAACAGAGTGTATTAGATGGCATTGATAGAACATGGGAGATCATTAGTTTCATTGTACTGGTACTAAACATTTTAAGAGGGCCTGGGCATTTTTATGAGGGACATTAGTGATCAAGATGGTAAAAACATGTAGAGAGATACAAAGTAATATATGTAGAACAGTACACCAAAACGAGAGGAATAGGAATTTCGGATTGAGGATGAGAGCACACAGTTTTTTTGTTTTTTTTTGTTTTTTTTTTTTGCATATATAGAGTGTGTAGTTAAGTACAAGTATAACAATTTCTCCAATTAGATCTAGAGGGTTGGGGCACCTTGGGTAGCCTCAGTTAAGCATCCAACTTCAGCTCAGGTCATGATCTCACAGCTCCTGAGTTTGAGCCCAACATCAGGTTCCACACTGGCAGTGCAGTTTGCTTGGGATTCTCTCTCTCTCTTCTCTCTGCACTTCCCCTGCTCATGCTTTCTCTCTCTCAAAATGAATAAATAAACTTAAAAAAAATTATTTTAAAAAATCTAGAGATTAGAAATTGCTGAAAGCAGATTTTGAGGCCATGTACCCATAAGCAAATGTTGAATCACTTTTACTTTCTCTGCCTTTCCTCTTCCCTTCCTCCTAAGAGCATTTTTATTTTGTTTAAGTAATCTACCCTTTCTTCATAGCTTTGTCAAGAGAGGCAAACCCCAGTTCAGGGGGGCTGCAGGTGGGGGTGTGGGGCAAATGATAATCATTCTCAATCACAATGGACCTATTTTCCTTGCCAGTGATTGGCCAGGTGTAGTTCTGGCCAATAAGATGTGTGCTAGGGAACTTCAGACACAGATATTCCTCTCTGATAAAAAGTTACAGAAGGGAAGAAATAATCTTTTTATACTGGACATTATCATATCCGCATGTGAAGCCTGGAATGATGGGAGCCATCTTGAAACCATAAGGAGAGCTAAACCAGCTTGCTAATGGCAGAGTGAAAAGAGCCTAGGCCTTTGATTGTTGAACCACTGGAGATTCGTGACCTTGGAACTTCCTATTATTTATTGAACAATAAAGAAACAAATGAGTTGGCCTTTACTTGCAGTAATTAATGTAACATTTTTTATTTTTCCTAAATTGTATAGGACCAAAATGATTTCCAACAGAGCCTCTCTGAAATGGAAAAGATTATTTCCAAAGAAACAGCCTTTTTGTCCTCTGAGATGTTTAAACAAAAGCTGTAAATAAACCACTTAATAGACTTGGGATTCTAGCACTGGTAAAAGTCTGGACCAGATGACTTTAGATTCTTTCTAACTAAAAGATTCAGGCTTTACCATTCTGAAAACAAAATACTGGAGCAATCCACAGTCGAAATTGGGTCCACTTAGCTTCTCTATTTTGTGCCCTCTTTGCTCCCTTAGGATCACTGCTTTGAGAGATGAATGTGGAACATTGTTTCTCATATCACATAGCCCATTTTCCTCTCTCTGAATATGCTGTCTGCTGCTCATGTGGAAATACTGGGGTTCGAAGCTGATGGCCAAAAAAGAATTCTTGAGACGTCTTTGGTGCAAAAAGGTGGTTTTCTTATAGCACAGGGACAGGACCCTTGGAAAAAAGAGCTGCCCTAGGATTGTGAGGAGTGACTGATTATATACTTGGAAGTTGGGGGAGGTAAGGACACAGGGAAGTTTCCAAAAGGACTTTCATATGTTAAAGACAACTCACCCTGAAGGCCTAGCTGTTGTCAAGCTAAGGTTGTTTCCCCTCTAACAAAGCATTAACCTTAAGACAGTGGGGATTTCCTGGAGGAATGTCCTACTCTGCCTGCCTCAAGTATCTGTCAGTGGGCTGCAGGTTTATAAGGAAATTTAATTTTATCTACGTTTCTTTCTGCCTTTGTTCCCCTACATCACTGCTATTTCATAGTTTCCAGAGGGAAGGAGATAGAACATGCTTTAGTGTAAAAGACATTTTTGTTGTTCAGATGCACTAATTTATGGAGAGAAGAAAGTGTCTTAGAGTAGATGCCAGAAGTTTTGTTTTACTTTAGTAATTTAAAGAATCTTAATCTTTTTAGTTTTGTTCTTTTCCTGCTGGAAGATGAACCAAGTATTTCTAGTCTTACTAATAGAGGATGTTGTAGGGACATACTGAAATGATAATCCTTTTGGAAAGTAATAATAGTGGTAAGCATTTATTAGAAATATTTTGTGCTTTTCGAGTTTGTAAATTGGGAATACATTATTTGACGTCAAAATAAGTGGCTTGCTTATTAAATTGATGTCTCTACCCTTTGAATTTCAAGATGATAATGAGAAGCTAAAATAATTTAAAAAACAAAAATGGAATACAAATGAATCTACCTTTATACATGGTGGACATTATCAGAAACATCAGGTTTAATTGTTCTCAGTGTTTAATTGAGCTGTCTCATATCAGAAATAAAGGCAAAAAAGAGGGACTGTCCACATATTATTGTGAAGGTTTTTTCTTTCTTTTTAGTTTTTTTCTTATAAAGCGTATTTCGTTTAATCTATCAGGATATCAGGAAAATAAATTAACATACATGGTTTATAAAAATGACAGTCTTTTCTTACACATTACCACATTTCAGAAATTAGAAGATAAATTCCAAAGTAAACAAATTTGTCTCCTGGAATGGCAGTGTTTAACTGATAGTTTTGTGAGATTCTTTTTTTCCTCTTTATTTTAGACTTTTTTTTTTTAACTCTCTGAAGACCCATTCTGGTATTAAGACTTGTTTCCTGTCCAACTCCAATTCCTCCATTTCCTTGCCTAATGGGATTTTTTTTTAACCGTGGCCAACTCTGAGTATTAGTCAATAGGGGAAATAGTCTTAGGTCTTTCCTATTCTTTATGTTACATATTTCAGATCTCATTTATGGGTTTCTTGTCTTCTTGCTCTCAGTCAGCCATATTGATCTTTCTTGGGTGGTAATAGAATCCAGATCTAATTCATTATGCTTCTTCACCAAGATGTATCTACTGTGTTTCCTGCTTAGTAATCTTCTACTCAACTAGGGAATTGTGTTAATAGCTGTTAATGGGTTACCACTCCCCCCCACCCTCTTAGTTAAACAAACCAACTTGGAAATGCCTGAAGAAGTATTTTGGCCTTGCTCTGCCCCTTAAATTGTACCATGAGTGCCAGTGGCTTCTGTGAATGCCTGCTGTACTTAGAGGTGGGGGTTCACTTTGGCCTTCCCCTGCTTTTGCTGCTTGGAGCAATTAGTTGTCTCACGTTAGGTCTTCAGCTCAATACTCAGGGCCAAGGGTCCCAGGGAGTGCATTGGGTCCCACAACTGCTCTAATATTTTTCTCCTGCTACCCTGAAAGTGTTTTGTGTTTTTTGTTTTTTGTTTTTTTGGTTTTTTTGTTTGTTTTTAAAAACAAGGGCCTGCATTTCCCTTGTAAGCTAGGCCCTGGAAATTATGTAGCCATACCTTGCATAAACTTTGATTATTTGTGGGCTTTCTCTCCTTTTGTTTCCAGTTTTCCCTGTGGGCTTCCTGTACTGCCTGATAACTCACCAGCTTCTGCTCACCCTACTTTGCCCCCACCCCATCCCCCTCACATTTTTAACTCTTTTTTTTCTTAACTTCTCTCTTTTTAAAAGTGTATTCTTTTTAATTTTTATTTTATTTATGTGTTTATTTATTTTTAATTATTATTTATTTATTTTTAAATTTACATCCAAATTAGCATATACTGCAACAATGATTTCAGGAGTAGATTCCTTTAGTGCCCCTTACCCATTTAGCCCATCCCCCCTCCCATAACCCCTCCAGTAACCCTTTATTTGTTCTCCATATTTAAGAGTCTCTTATGTTTTGCCCCCTCCCTGT
>NW_024412376.1:14134377-14134695 GCF_014898765.1 Herpailurus yagouaroundi | reverse complement strand
ACCCATTTAGCCCATCCCCCCTCCCACAACCCCTCCAGTAACCCTCAGTTTGTTCTCCATATTTATGAGTCTCTTCTGTTTTGTCCCCCTCCCTGTTTTTATATTATTTTTGTTTCCCTTCCCTTATGTTCATCTGTTTTGTCTCTTAAAGTCCTCATATGAGTGAAGTCATATGATTTTTGTCTTTCTCTGACTAATTTCACTTAGCATAATACCCTCCAGTTCCATCCACATAGTTGCAAATGGCAAGATTTCATTCTTTTTGATTGCTGAGTAATACTCCATTGTGTGTGTGTGTGTGTGTGTGTGTGTGTGTGT
>NW_024412376.1:14124854-14134277 GCF_014898765.1 Herpailurus yagouaroundi | reverse complement strand
TATATATATATATATATATATATATATATATATATATACCACCTCTTTTTTATCCATTCATCCATCAATGGACATTTAGGCTCTTTCCATACTTTGGCTATCTATCGTTGATAGTGCTGCTATAAACATGGGGGTGCCTGTGCCTCTTTGAAACAGCATACCTGTATCCCTTGGATAAATACCTAGTGGTGCAATTGCTGGGTGGTAGGGTAGTTCTATTTTTAGTTTTTTGAGGAACCTCTATACTGTTTTCCAGAGTGGCTGCACCAGTTTGCATTCCCACTGCATTCCCATTGCAGTGCAAAAGAGATTCTCTTTCTCTGCATCCTTGCCAACATCTGTTGTCGTCTGAGTTGTTCATGTTAGCCATTTTGACAGGTGTGAGGTGTTACCTTATTGTCGTTTTGATTTGTATTTCCCTGATGATGAGTGATGTTGAGCATCTTTTCATGTGTCTGTTAGCCATCTGGATGTCATCTTTGGAAAAGTGTTCATTCATGTCTTTTGCCCATTTCTTCAGTGGATTATTTGTTTTTTGGGTGGTGAGTTTGAGAAGTGCTTTATAGATTTTGGATACTAACCCTTTATCTGATATATTGTTTGCAAATATCTTCTCCCATTCCGTCGGTTGCCTTTTAGTTTTGCTGATTGTTTTCCTTTGCTGTGCAGCAGCTTTTTATTTTGATGAGGTTCCAATAGTTCATTTTTGCTTTTGTTTCCCTTGCCTCCAGAGAGGTGTTGAGTAAGAAGTTGCTGCGGCCAAGATCAAAGAGATTTTTGCCTGCTTTCACCTTGAGGATTTTGATGGCTTCCTGTCTTACATTGAGGTCTTTCATCCACTGAGTTTATTTTTGTGTCTGGTGTAAGAAAGTGGTCCAGGTTCATTCTTCTGCATGTCGCTGCTCAGTTTTCCCAGCACCACTTGCTGAAGAGACTGTCTTTGTTCCACTGAATATTCTTTCCTGCTTTGTCAAAGATTAGTTGGCCATACGTTTGTGGGTCCATTTCTGGATTCTCTATTCTGTTCCGTTGATCTGAGTGTCTGTTTTTGTGCCATTACCATACTGTCTTAATGATTACAGCTTTGTGATACAGCTTGCAGTCCGGGATTGTGATGCCTCCGGCTTCGGTTTTATTTTTCAAGATTGCTTTGGCTATTCGGGGTCTTTTCTGGTTCCATACAAATTTTAGGATTGTTTGTTCTAGCTCTGTGATGAATGCTGGTGTTATTTTGATAGGGATTGCTTTCCTAACTTCTCTTCATCTTTACTAACCCTGAAGTACTCTTGTATTCACAGGGTTTGGCTTTTATAATTACTTGATCAACCAGTTACAGTACTGTCTGGAACTTTGACAAAAACCTTTATAAATATTCTGTTGAGGAGCCCCTGTAATAATTGTTTCTCCAGCTTCTGCTTGTGGTTTCTGTACTTCAAAAAAGATAGGCAATATGTGCTTGTTTCTAGTTGGTTGTGTTGTGTGTTTAATTGAGGTGTAACTGCATTCACGTTGAGTTGTCTCAGAGATGGGTGAGTTATTGATGACCTCGGGTCCATCACAGGTTATGGGTAGAAACTTAGCTGTAACAGTATCCTGGTTTGCTATTTTGCAGATAGAGTAAGTGGGTAAAGTATACGATCTACCCTCTAGGTAATAGAATAGCATTAAAGCTTTTTTTCTTCCTTGAATGGTTATACCATAAAATACAGTTTCAGATATAAATGCCAGGAAACTAGAATCAATTCTGGTAGGGGAGATAGAAAATAAATGAGTTAAACTATGGGATAATGTTAGCAGTACATTATTCTGGGAAGAAAATGGCAGGACACAGAAGGGGCTCTGGGTTGACTGGGAAGGGATGAATAGGAAGGGCTGTTTGATTTTAGACACATTGATTGGATAGGGTGGCC
Organism: Herpailurus yagouaroundi; assembly: GCF_014898765.1. NCBI lineage: Eukaryota > Metazoa > Chordata > Mammalia > Carnivora > Felidae > Herpailurus > Herpailurus yagouaroundi. Next base: position 14,132,367 of record NW_024412376.1, on the reverse strand, counting down.
TCCCTGAGGAGTTAGCATTTGAGCAGATACCTTACTGAGATGAAGTGGGATGACTGTGACAATTACCGAGGAAGAGCCACCCCAGAAGAGGCAATACATATTCAGGTTTCTTCAGGAGATTCAGTCCCTTTGAAAATGTAAAATACAGAGGATGTATATTTTTTGATGGTAAAGTATCTTAAACTCTGGCACACTTGAATTTTTAATCGACGTGTGTATCAGCCAATGAGTATTTCTGTTCTTAGGTCCAGTTTGAGGTTGGTGATGGCATTGAAGAAACTTCAGGCTTTACAATGTAGCAGATGGTCCTAAAGGTGGGGCATATCTTCATGCAGTTTTATCTACTTTAGTTGACTGTCCAATATGAAGTAGAATAGCAGATTCGAGTATTTGTTTTAAAATAGAATTCCCTAATTAAATAAATCTTTATTTGGGGGTGCCTGGGTGGGTCAGTTAGATGAGTGTCTGACTTCTGCTCAGGTCATGATCATGCCGTTCCCGAGTTCGAGCCCCGCTTTGGGCTCTGTGTTGACAGCTCAGAGCCTGAACCTGCTTGGGATTCTGTGTCTCCCTCTCACTCTGCCCTTCCCCTGCTGGTGCTGTGTCTCTGTCTGTCTCAAAACTAAATAAAACGTTAAAAAGAAAACAAAGAAATCTTTTTTGTAAAATATACTGAATAGGATTTTTCCAATTTAACTTTACAAGAGCATAAGTTCTGCAGTTATAAGTTCAGGAACTGAAAGCAAATTGTCATGAAAAATATTGTATTTTTATTTATATGTGGGGCATGTACTTTTAGTCATTTAAATTTTAGAGCGTTAGTGAATTGTTTATTCTGTTACTAAACAGTAAATATAATTGGGTGTTTATTTTTCCTTCCTTAGTTTTTCCCTAGGAAAACATTGCCAACACTACAACTTTTCGGCATTACCCCAAGAGGCTGTTTGCTTATTTGAGAGAACTGTAGTAGATTGCTTGCTGCCTTATGGAATGTTTCCAGAAATTTTTCCAAAAGCTGTTATTTTAACTTTGAGTTTTTACTGGTAGATTTTGTTACGGCATTTTTGTGATTTAAAAGTAGTTTGTGTTTTTCTGACTTTGGTAAGAACAACAAGAAATCTATTATTTATTTTTTTTTCAACGTTTATTTATTTTTGGGACAGAGAGGGACAGAGCATGAACGGGGGAGGGGCAGAGAGAGAGGGAGACACAGAATCAGAAACAGGCTCCAGGCTCCGAGCCATCAGCCCAGAGCCGGACGCGGGGCTCGAACTCCCGGACCGCGAGATCGTGACCTGGCTGAAGTCGGACGCTTAACCGACTGCGCCACCCAGGCGCCCCAAGAAATCTATTATTTAATAACTAGCTGGTATCTGTCAAGGCTACAGGTTAAGATACAGCTGTCTTAAGGTTAGTTTTTCTTTGGGAGCCCCAAGTAGCATTCCACTGTATTTTCATTTAGGTCTTTTAATTCCTGTACTGTTAATATTTTTAGCATTGAGTGAGCTATAAATCTAATATTGTGTAATATAGTCTGCTTAAACCAGCCTGATTAGAAGAAAACATTTATTCAGAGATATGGAGGGGCACCTGGGTGGCTCAGTCCGACTTCGGTTTAGGTCATGATCTTGCAGTTCATGGGTTCAAGCCCCATGTCGGGCTTGTGCTGACAGTTTAAAGCCTGGAACCTGCTTTGGATTCTGGGTCTCCCTCTCTCTCTGCCCCTTCCCCACTCACACTCTGTCTCTATCTCTCAAAAATGAATAAACATTAAAAAATTAAAAAAAAAAGAAATACGTAAAGAATGGTGATAGATTATTAGGGATCTTGAAATACTTGCTAACAGATTGGGACTCCAGCCAGTCAGTTGTGTTTGAAAAAGTTATGTAACATATGTAAAATTTGTATACTCCAAATTTTTATCAAGTTTCAGTTGTCTTAAAAATAATTGTTTATCGGGGCGCCTGGGTGGCGCAGTCGGTTAAGCGTCCGACTTCAGCCAGGTCATGATCTCGCGGTCTGTGGGTTTGAGCCCCGCTTCGGGCTCTGGGCTGACGGCTCGGAGCCTGGAGCCTGCTTCCGATTCTGTGTCTCCCTCTCTCTCTGCCCCTCCCCCGTTCATGCTCTGTCTCTCTCTGTCCCAAAAATAAATAAACGTTGAAAAAAAATATTGTTTATCATCCTTGTACACTATTAGTGGGAATGTGCTATGGAAAACAGTTTAGAGGTCCCTCAAAAACTGAAAAATAGATGAGCCATTAGTTCTCCTTCTGAGTATATACTCAGAAGAATTGAAAGCAAGGGTCTTGAGAGTATTTGTACACTCAATGTTATAGCAGTGTTATTCACAATAGTCAAAAGGTGGAAGCAACCCAAGCGTTCATTGATTGATAGATAAGTAGATAAAACATGGTCTGTACATACAAATGAGTAGTATTCAGCTAATTTAAAAGGAAAGGTGCGGGGGCGCCTGGATGGCTTTGTCGGTTAAGTGTTCAACTCTTGATTTTAGCTCAGGTCATGATCTCACCTTTCATGGGATGGAACCCCGCATTGGGCTCTGTGCTGACATCACGGAGCCTGCTTGGGATTCTGTCTGCTCTCCACCCCCCACCCCCACTGCCAGCTTACTTTCTCCCTCTCAAAATGAATAAATAAACTTAAAAAAAGAAAGCATGCATTAACAAAACAAACAGATAGCTGGAGGACATTATGTCAAGTGAAAGAAACTAGATACAAAAGGATGCTTACTGTAGGATTCTTGTGTGAGGAGGGTCCTAGAGTAGTCTCATTCATAGAGACTGAAGGTAGAAGGTGGCTGTTGGGGAAGATGGGGAGAAGCAATGGGCAGTTACTGTTGAATGGCTGCAGAGTTTCAGTTTTGCAAGATGAGACGAATTCTGGAAATGGGTGGTGGTAGTGGCGACACCACAACGTGAACATATTTATTACCACCAAACTGCACGATTTAAAAATGGTCAAACAAACAAACAAAAAAACAACTTAGTTGTAAATTTTACCTCCAGGGCCAAAAAAGGAAACTAACAATCCTCATTAGTTGGGGAGTGAGGAGTGGGCAGAGACACTGGTGAAACAGAAAGGGCAGGATGTTGATTAGCTTAGTTGTGAAACAGAGTTGAGGGTACTTGAGGGTTCATTGCACTCGTCTGTTTACTTTTGTATACGTTTGAAATTTTCCATAATACAAAATATTTTTAAATGATGATTTGTCATTCAATTTAGAAGACTGAAGTTATTCCCCCAGGGGGTCATAGTGGCTGCAGTGGCTCTCCACGACTAAGGAGCGTTTCCAATGTAGAGGGGCTGTGGCTGGTGAGGAAGGGAACAAATTGTGAAGGATGCTGTTAGCTCTTAACAGAAAGGACGCTGGAAGGGGTGGCACTTCGTGTAGGCAGTTAAAGTCTGTGAGTCCTTCCCAGTTGCCTTCCTTTTATTAGATTAGTACAGCTACTTCTGAGACCAGGAAGGTGCCAACAGTTTTTACTGTCCCTCAGGTTCTTCATTCCTACGGCCTTTTTCTTCTCAGGAGCCCAGGCTGTTACGGAACCTGGTCTGGATCCCCAGGCGGAAGACCCAAGCGGCACTCGGGGATCTTGGAAGGCAGGGGTTTATTTCAAACCCGCGGGCTCAGAGGAGATCCCATTCCAGAGGTTTGATCCCCGAGTAAGCAGAGGGAACGATTTATAGTTACTTCCGCATTCCTCATTAATAATAATTTGGTGCACGTGCCAAGCAGGGTGGGAAGAAGAACCTGGAAGGGGAGTCTTAGGTCGGGGACTGGAATGCCCCTGTCAGTCCTGTCGGCCCGTCTTACAACAGATTTTTCCTATCAAGACGGGGCTGTACTGGTTGTCTGTGTTGTCGGGAACTACCACAAAATGACATGGTCATTTCACACTGTAAAGATCCCATTTAGACCATCGTGGGCTGTACTTCATAGAGCCTGAATTTGTGACAGATGTTTCTACTTTAGGGTGGCATGCGTCTGTTTTGCCCCACTGGCACTGTTTTCTGCTCCAGTACTAAATACGGACTCTTTTTCCTGTCCCGGTCAGATTGTGCCACCCGGTTGTTGGATGTTTAGTTATTAGTCTGATCATATCTTTTGGACAACGCTATCTGTCTGTTAGCGCGGCTGAAGCTTCGAAGGCCTGTAAACATCCTATCTACTGCTGTGAAAACTAGACTTCGGACCCATATCCATGTTAAACTTCAAAATGTGCAAAATCTGGTCTTTTTAACCCATTTAAAACCAAGTGTGAAGCAGATGAGAATTTTTTAAACCAATAGCATTTAATCTTTCTAGAGTTATCACTCTTGGTTATAAAGACACATAATATGGGGGACTTAGTATGAGAACCATGAAAGTACATTTTTATTTGTTTTGTGTAGAAAATATCTAATTAAGTGTAATTATATGATGGCCTGATTCTGGGCACAACTCAGATCATTCTGCAGACACAAAAAGATCTGCTTTGAAAGAGCTGAAATATCTGCAACTCATGGTAGAGGAAGTGTATTCCTATTTAAAATAAACAAATCCTACATTTCTTTCTAAGTCTGTACCAATAGATCCGTGGGATGTGGGCAAAGCCGTTAAATGTTGAACCCAGCAAATTTGACATCTTGCCCTACCTACCAGAATAAGGTGAAAATACTCGGTGCTTATCTTCATTTAGAACAGAAGTATGGTAATTTCCTGCTAAAATCTATAAGTGTGGTGGCCCTTGACTTTTAGCGTTTGTTAAAATTATCAAAAATGGAAGAAATAGCATATTCTACAATTTCTAAATGATAGATTGCCCCTATGTAAAGCGTACCTACAATAACTTGCAGAACGTGATTGCTAGTTTAATGTGAGAGGTCGTTGGCTTGTATTGTCTGTAACAGAAGAACAGAGGAGTCCTGCTTTTCAGTTGAACGTACATTTTAAATGCTGGGAGCCGGTTGTCTAGTTTTTATAGGTATACTATGGAGGAACGAGGCCACTGCCATACTTACACCCGGTGGTGAGCACAGAGAACGGCCGGGCCATCTCAGCATTGTGTTTGTGGACTAATAAAGTTATAATTGGGCATTTGTTTAAAGAAATTTCTGGAGTTCATAAATATTTCATCCCCACAAGAGAAAATCAGGCAAGTCCATAAGTTGAATTAAAGCAATTTCAAATAGACATCTAATAGAGAATCTTATTAAATATGATTGCATTTTGTACTGTCGTGATTAATTTTTCATCAGTCTGTTTTCTTCCAAGACTGATTTGTCTCTGTGCAAACTTGAATACCTAGTACGTATAGAATGTTAAGCTAAATACTGAGAGACGTAGAAGACAGGAAAATCGGTGACAGCTTATGTTTTCAAGCTCAGGGTGGAAGCCATTTCAGAACCTGAACGTAGGCATTCCTTGTCTTATTGTGCTTTTACTTTATTGTACTTCACAGGTACTGCTTTTTTTTTTTTTTTTTTTTAACTCATTGAAGGTTTGTGGCAGCCCAACGTCAAGCAAGTCTTTCAGTGCCATTTTTCCAGCAGCATTTGCTCACTTCGTGTCTCTGTTACATTCTGGTAATTCTCACAATATTTCAAGCTTTTTCATTGTTATTATATTCGTTATGGTGATCTGTGATCAGTGATTAGGACTCTCTGAAAGCTCAAATGATGGTTAGAATTTTTTTTTAGCAATAATGTGCTTTTAAATTAAGATATGATTACGTACATGGCCTTTTTAGACATAATGCTATTGCACGCTTAATAGACTACAGTGTAGCGTAAACATAACTTTTATATGCATGGAAACCAAAAATCATTTGACTTTGCTTCATTGCGCTAGTCTGGAACCAAACCTTCAGTGTCTCTGGGGTATGCTTGTAGTCAGTTCCTGAGAACTGAGAAGACCCTGTGTGTTAGAAGTGTATGGCTGGCTGTTAAGAGAATAGGTATAAGTAGTAATCGTGCTGCAAAGAGCTAGATGGTTAAGGGTGATAAATGCAGTCCCCGTTGCACTTAGATTAAAGCCCCAAATCCTCATCGTGCCATTTGAGACTGGTTAGTCTGGCTCATACCTGTTTGTTCTTCTTCCGTGTGCTCGGTCCTCATTGCCCTTCTTTCTGATCCTCCCAAGTCACCATATTCTTTCCTGTCCAAGGACTTTCACATAGTTAGTTCCCTCTATGTGGAATGCTACCTCTCTTATTCTTTGCCTAGCCATTTCCTGTTCAGCTTTTAGATCTCAGCTTAAATGCTGTTTCCAACAAGAGACCTCACCAGCACTGCGGTATGGTAAGACCACAGAGCTCTGTGTGCCAGAACACCTAGCCCAGGAAGAGAAGAGCACCTGCTGAGGTTGTGCAGAGCGGCAGCCCAATCTAAACCCCCTGTTGATGCTCTGTCATATGTCATAGCCTTGGGTGTTACTCCCTTCACAGCAGTTAACATCTTGAACCCATAGATATCTATTCTCTGTGTAATGGAACTAACTTACTGGAATTCGTTGATCTTATTAGTGGTTTTTTATTTTTTTATTTTTTTATTTTTGAGAGAGACTAAGCATGAGCAGGGGAGGGGCAGAGACAGAGGGAGACACAGAATCTGAAGCAGGCTCCAGGCTCTGAGCTGTCAGCACAGAGCCTGATGCAGGGCTCGAATTCACGAACTGTGAGATCATGACTGGAGCCGAAGTCAGATGCTTAACCGACTGAGCCACCCAGGTGTCCCCATTGATTGTATTAAATGGGAGACCTCAGAGTGACATTCCTGATGTGACAAGTGGAGTTTCATGATTAGTATAACTTAAGATGGAGTATAATATTACTTGCCTCAATAAGCTGTAAATCATGTCTTCTGAGTCATAAAATCTCATGACTTCATCATGAAAGGCCTTGATCAAAGTGGCAGTAGTGAAAGTTGTAGAATTCAAGAAATAATGGTTACATCCCCTGGGCTGGGTGGATTGGTTCAGGGAAATGATAGGACTGTAACTTGTAGAACAAAACGGACTATGACTGATGCAAAAAGGAATGAAAGCTACTTAAAGGAAAGATCCAAGTTTTGGAGAGGCCAGTGAAGCCTCTGGTTGCTTTTTGTTTTTGCCAAAGAATGGTAGCAAACCTGAGTTGAGAGGAGCTGTGAGCTAAATGATAGGTTTTCTTGATGGATGCGGGACAAATTTGGGACTTAGAAATAAGTGAGTGTTGGAGGCATAGAGTAGGAAAAGTGTGTCTATCAATTAGTTATGTTTTCTCTGGAATTTACTGAAAATGAAAGGGGTAGGGAATCTGTGATGCATGTGGGAAAGGAAGAAGTAGGAACTGCTTCCAAGTAAGGCCAGCATTCAGTTTTCCTTGGTTAAAATTTGAGTGCATCAAAATACAAAACGGTTAGAATCATTTTATGAACTTTCAAAAGCTTTGTTGATTAAAAAAAATACAGGGGCGCCTGGGTGGCGCAGTCGGTTAAGCGTCCGACTTCAGCCAGGTCACGATCTCGCGGTCCG
>NW_024412376.1:14086631-14124754 GCF_014898765.1 Herpailurus yagouaroundi | reverse complement strand
TAAAAAAAAAAAAAAAAAAAAATTAAATGTTTATGGAATGGGGACGCCTGGGTGGCTCAGTCAGTTAAGCGTCTGACTTCAGCTCAGGTCATGATCTCACGGTTCGTGGGTTCAAGCCCCGCATCAGGCTCTGTGCTGACAGCTCAGAGCCTGGAGCCTGCTTCGGATTCTGTGTCTCCCTCTCTCTGCCCCTCCCCAACTAGTGCTCTGTCTCTGTCTCTCAAAAAAAATAAAATAAAATAAAAATGTTAAAAATAAGTAAATAAATAAATAAAAATAAATGTTTATGGAATGAACCAGCCAAAAGAACAGATTCCTCCCGGCCCCCACCTGGTGCACTGTGGCCTATACTTGCTCAAGTCTGAGCCAGTCTGGATGGGCTCAGAGAAGCAGAGGGGACCTGGTCCTGGTACCCTCACCACCCATCCTATGAGACCTGCCCTGACCTCAGAATCCCAGACACAGGCTGCCAGGCCCTAGGAAAAAAAAACGTTTTTTATTTATTTATTTTTGAGACAGAGAGAGACAGAGCATGAACGGGGGAGGGGCAGAGAGAGAGGGAGACACAGAATCGGAAACAGGCTCCAGGCTCCGAGCCATCAGCCCAGAGCCTGACGCGGGGCTCGAACTCACGGACCGCGAGATCGTGACCTGGCTGAAGTCGGACGCTTAACCGACTGCGCCACCCAGGCGCCCCGAAAAAAAATTTTTAAAAAATTAAAAAAAAATACATTTTCACTTAATGCAAACCATATTCTAAAACCTAGGTATAACTCAAAACAGTTCTTTTCTTTAAATATTTCCGTGGAAATGGCAAGTTATTACTTTAAAGAATGGTTCAGAAACCTATAAACTTCAGAGTCAAGCCATTTAATTTTGTAACTTTTGTCTAGATACTAAATGTACTTGGACTTCACATGAAAAACTGCAGAAGCTAAGCTAATTCAGAAATCTTTTTACTACTCTTTATTTAAAGTGAACATTGAGCTTAAATTGATTGCTTTTGATGTGTTTTGGTAATGTACCGTGTTCCGCAAAATTAAAGACTTTCATTGGTATACATAGATCCAGCAGAAAAATGCAAAGCATTAAGCAGTAATGTTAGTATAGACTCTAGTGATGATGTATTAATTCTATTTAACAAAAGTATATGCTTGGTGTAAAAAAAATCTCATAAGCAATTTGTCTTCATTATGTTATAGTTAAGGCCAGTTCTTAAAGTGTAACTTTGGCAACAGAATTTCTGCATTTTAAAATATGGCTTCTGTTGAATGAAGTATTCCCCTATTAAGTGACTGTTGAAGGTGCTTGGCAGATTTCACCTTACCAAATAATACGAGACATTTATATTGAGGATTGAAACTACCATGCTCTACAAATGAAGGAGAATTAATTTTCAGGATTAATGAGGATTTTGAAAATATAAGCTTCGCATTGCAGAGACCAAATACTGACTGGACGTCACTTACAGCATAAGATTTAGGCTTCTCAGTGGATTTGTTTTAAACCCTGTAGTGTCATTCTCTTGTCATATATACTGCCCTCCTCCCTCTCGTGGAAACATAGCAATCCTTATTTTCTGTCTCCTTCGCAATATAGAGCCCAGACTTGAGACAAAAACTTAGGAGATAGAAAGCCAGGATGCCACTTGCTGAGGTCTGGAACCCGGCTTTCCTATTCAGCATTTGGTTTCCAGCACTTAGAAACATTCAATATTTGTGGAGTGAGTGAATGCCTTATTTTGATTGTAGAAACAAGTTAATTTTCATGTACCACCATTGTTGCTGTTGGAATTCAGAGTTTCTAAATACAGAAAAATAGTATTTCTAGGGCCAGCCCATTGTTCTGTTTCAGCATTATGCTTTCTTTGCTCGCCTTGGTTTATTTGCATAAAAAGAGCTGAGTTGCTATCTAATGTCATTAGATTCATTAATGGTACTGTTGTATTTAACTTTGTGAAAAAAGGAGGGGGGGGGGGGTGTTTCAGAATCTCAGGAGATGAGTGTAATACTACTGTAGCTTTGTGGAACCACCTTTGGTATTAAATTGTCATTGTTACTATCAGAGCCAGTAGCTGACGGGCAAGAAGAGTACTCTTTCCTTCTAAGTAGGATTGTGATGCTCTGCATAGAAATGTGTATGTTTTCATTTTTCTGTGATAAAAATGGCTTCTGATATTTTCTATTTTAGTGTCATGTTAGAGATTTCATTCCATGCTCATTTGTTCATTCACATGTATTTTTATTTTTAGCTCTAAGCGAAAGACATGAGGCCTAAGACTGAAATGAGGTTGTTTTGAGGCCATCTGATTTCTGACTAGAAGGTGTGCGATCGCCTCGTCCTGAAACCACTTCAAACAGAATGGTAATGGCAAAACCTAAGAGAAAGAGAGGCCTTCATGTTTTTCCATGTCTGTTCTCTTATCCCAATTCCTTCCTCTTTAAAACAAATTTTTTAAGTTACGAACAAAAAGTATTAAACAATATGCTAATATACCCTAACTAAACTGGGTCTCGGGTGAAGAGTTGTGTAAATCTACATGGTAAGCCTTGTATAGTTGTTTGAACTTTTTAGTGAGCTACTTAATTAGTGACAAAATCTGTATTCTGTGAAAACGCCTGAGCCATTAGGAATTTGCAGATTGAAATAATTTTCTTCCTTTGAAAAATGATAGGGTTTGCTCTAAGAAGGGACTCCAGACTTATGAGGCGTTTCAGACTAGGGAGTTAGGGTTCTTGTCACAACTTTCTTTTGCTGTCATAAAGAATTTTAATGTCTTATGTATGTGTTTTTGTTTTTCTATTTAAGATGTAAAGTCCTATTAAGAATGTTAGTAGTATCAGTTAGCTCTACTTTAATTATTACCGGTATCTTAGTTCAAAATGTATTTTATAGTTGAGAATAGCACTGTCTGTTTTTATTACAGTAAAACTTTTTTGAGAGAGTGCTACTATTTATTAAGTTTATTCCAGTGGTCCAGGTCCTGTTAAAATAATGTTGATGTGGCAGTTACTAGGCTGAATCCCGCTGGGAATAGAATTCCAATAGGATCTTTGCTCAAGTTCAGATTTTATGCAAAGCCATCTTTTCAGAATAAATGGTTACTTGTTATTTCTTGTACTACATGTAATAGTGTTAATAGCAAAAATAGTATCACAAGTTTACTTATATTTAGCCTGAATTATATGTTTGTTTAATTGATGGCATGCCAAGAAAATGCAATTGTCATCCCCTTCCAGAGGGTAATGGGGGGGGGGGGCAAATTCTATGGAACTGTGACAGCATTAATATATTTTTTAAAGTCATGCTTCTTTCCATGTTTTCTTCTAGGGTCTCGGTTGTTGGTATAGTGCTACATTACCTCATTTCTCTACAAACAGTATTTTCTTATAAAGAGTATTACAAATAATATCTTATAAACAGTATTTTCGCAGATGTTGAGAGTGACTTAAAGTTTTAAAATGTATTTTTATTTGTATATGTGGCTTTCTGTGATGACAGACTTAATCATATGCCATGCAAATCCAGGCACCAGTTAGGCTCACAGCAGTGTAGTTATCTTCTATCTGTGATCTTGGTTTAGCCTTCAGTCAGTCAGTCTAGCTTTGTTCCGAAGAGAAGCAGTTTTCCTTTGTTTTCTAGATCTCCCTATGTGTTGTTTTAATTCTTCTGGAAATGTGAACTCTGACCTCTTGCTTTTCTATGGAAAAATTAAACAGGCCAATCTAAAAACATAGTTTTTAAGCCTGTAGTAGCAGAATTGTTCATATAGCTCACTTTTGTGTGTTAATGCTTTAATAAGAAACAAATAGATTGTTTTTATTTTTTTGAAATTCTTGTTTCTTATGTTTACCCAAACACTTTTTTTCTTCCCTCAAATAAAGCCTATCTAGTTGACCCTGTTTGAAGTTAGAAGAACTTTGAAGGTCATCTTTTATGTTTCTATTTCATGTGCTAAAAATGAATGTGATAGAAGTACAAAGACTTTAACCACTATTAATTGGCTAAAAATGTGGTTTCTAAAGGCATGTGTTATATAAGAATGAAATCAGTAATCTCATTTATACATCTGAATATCTGTCACCATAATAATAGCTTATTAACAGAAAATATAGAACTGATGCCACTTTAATTTAAAGCCTGAAATTGTAAATGTGAAGATATTTGGACCCAATAAATATTAAATAGGTGATATATGAGTATAGTTTAATATTTTTTAATAAGTAAACTGCCTTGTTTCTAAGCAAAACTTTAATGTTAGACTTAAGAGCTTATAAGTGTAAGATGAGAAAGAAACATTAACTTTAAAATGTCATTTTGAAAATTATAAAAGTAAATATTGACCTTAGAAAGTTTTTTCCTTTTGACATTGTTTAATTTTTTTTCCTTTTTGTTTTTTAGGTTTGCAATTTTTTTTGGTGATGGCATGTTCAGAATCTTGGATCCCTAAGTTGAATATGTTGGAAATATTTAGGAACTCTGGAAATTATTGTTTTGTGTATATAATGGCTTACTAGGTGAATCAGTAGATTTAATAAAAAGTATATAAAAGACTAGGTATTATAATTTTGTGTTTCTAAGTTGACATGCATATCTCAAATTGTCATCTATCAGTATTAGTGTCATTCTCTGGAGATAGTCCTATTTTGAAGATTTGGGGGTTTTTATGGACCCCGTATTTTCCCAGGCAGTTTATGTATTCCCCCACTCCTCAGGCCAGTTTGTTCAGCTCCTTTAACCTTTCTACTACTGTGCAGTGTATGTTACTTAGATCAGTGGTAATTATTGAACAGGAAGAGATCAAGTGACAGTCCTAGAGATAGTAATTATAAAATTTCAGCCTGGAAACGACCTCAGAACGGTCTGTATTCGAATATACAGATTATATCCAAATACACTTGTGACAAAATGCTGCCGATTTTCTCCTTGGATATTATTATCTAGGAACAGAAGTGCTAATAGGGAGGAAAAAGAACTGTTCAGTTTTACCTCTTCCCTCTCTCCCTGTTGTTGGGTGAATGGGTTAGGGGGAAAGTAAGATGGCCAAGAGATAGACCATGTAAATGAAAAGGAGGAAAAACAAATTTTAATCTCCAAGAAAGAATATTTCCCCTTAAAAATTCGAAAGTTAGCTCCATTCTGGGTACCTGAACATACTGTTTTAAAACTGTGGGCTCACTTTCACATAGGCCCAGAATGTGAGCTAGGGTATGCTTACGCTTAACCATAGGAATGGCTGGAGAGCTTGTTATTTGATAGGAGAGTCAGACAGTCCTTGGGTGACAGTCAGTGGTTGACTTGTTCCCTGACCTGTTCCTGCTGGGATTAACAGATTTGAGGAATTTTCTGGGGCAGTTATTTTGATGGTCAAATGATACAACAGCCTCTCTACCCCTTTGACCAAAACTGAGGAAAAAATTGATTTTTAAGACTGTATTTAGAACAGCCTGAAAAAGGATCATAGGAAAAGGCTGAGGTAGTCCAGTAGAATGTTAATGTATTTGACTAGTACAAGGTTTATTATTGGTAGATTGTCCAATAATACGGAAGTTGGTGTATAACCCAAGTTTTCATAACGTTTGTATTAGAAGACTTCCAGAACTAAATAAAATACACCCTCCACCCCTTTGCTTTACTTTGCTTTGCTTTAAGAGGATTTGACTGATAGGTATATTTAATAGGTGGCACAATGAAGACATTAGATTTTTAAAAATCAGGTTACATTTTAATTTAAATGTGTGTTACCTCTTTGCTGCTTTCCCATTACAACTGGCTTTTTAAAAACTCTCCTTCTGTGATACTTTTGTCAATAGAGGTGTTTCCTCTTAGCCAATTCTAGCCACAGTATTGACTGGGCCTCGGCATTTGATATACCCAGAAGGAATTAGACAGACAGGAAAAAAGTTGGTCTATACTGAAATGAATATTTTAAAAACCTTCTTAGATTCTGAACACTTTGAGTACAAATGAAAGAGACCCAAGAGGGGGGAAAATTTAAGAGCCCAAGAATAAAAAAAATGGTGGGGGTGGGGGTGGGGGTGGGGGATAACCCCTTACATAGCTAACTAAGGTATAATAAGGGAAGGAAATTAATTTCCTGGAGATTATGAGATAGAATATGAAATCCCTTGGATAGTAGGCATTCTTAGACTCATTAGGGTAGTTCACACTAGCACACTGCAGTATTGTAAGGACAGTGGTATGTGATCTGGGGAAATATTAATGGATTTCCTAACACAGAGTTTGATATTTATTGTAGTGTGTTATAAATGGGTATGCAGCTCAAAAATGAATATAATTCAAAATAAGTATCGTAGATACTAGAGAAAATACTATAAAATCTGGATCTTTTGTCTCTATTTTGCAACGTTAGAGAGTAATGTAGAATACAGAGCATAGTAGAGAATTGATGGCATGACTATAATCAGTATTTGATGGTTGCTTACTAGAAACTTCTAAATAAAACCTGACATTTGTCTAATGTTGTCCTTAGTTGTACTGTAACAATTTTAGTGAGAAAATGTGTACCTTCTTGGGTCACTCTGCTCCATAGTCTGGCACATCACTGTGGAAATGTAGAAATCTAAGCTCGTTTACCCAGAGAGGAACGGATCTTTGTAAATTTGGATACAGTAAGTGCGTAGGGACACACACAGAATGTGAGCCTAGAACAGTGGTTCTTGGTATTTCGGCACTTTTCGACCCCCTTTTGAAAACCTGAAGGTAACTATGGATCCTTTCCCCAACAAGACTGCAATTTCTGAGGGTAGAGGGACTGCCCTTGGCTGTCAGGTCAGGAAGCCCTGATCTACAAGATCATCTTCATTTTACTTCTGACCTTGCTCTTGACTTTATTGTCAACTGTCTGTCAGGGGTTCTCGAATGGAGCTTCAAATCTTGAAGGACGCTTACTGCCTTACTCATTGAACTGAAGCCCCATGTCCAGAGCTCTGTAACGTAATGGAGCAGACGTCATTCACAAAACGCTGCCCCACAAGTACAGTGGTAAAAAGAGAGCCTGAGGCATTTGTGTGTGGCACAGCCTCCGGGGTAGTACCTCCTTCCTACTGGCACAGGGAGGTTTATTCCATAGTAAGTTGAATCTTGATGTTCTGTTTTTAAAATGAGCATATTTCTTCTAAAACCTCGAATTATTATAAAGGTTTCTAACTGTGACTTTTTCCTCGTGTCATAGGATGTCACATTAATGGTGTAAAATGTGCACTTCACATTAACATAGTAACTGGGAACCTGGGATTGTTATTTTGTGACTCAAATCTGTAACACGTTTTCAGGGGAATTGTTGAGATGACCGGATAATTCATTCTTTATTCCTTTCAAGTTCCTGAATGTATGATTGTTTCTGAATCTTATTAAGCCATTTATAAGATGAGACAAAACTGTCTTCAGTTCATATTTTGACACAGAATGCATACATTGAATTGATCTTATTAGAAATGTGTTTTTGACAAAAAATTCTATTTGAGTGGCTCTCATCTTCATTTTGGAATCTCAGATCCCCTGCTCGTTATGTCGTTCACTGGGACTTTGCTGCAAAATACAGCTTCGTTGAGAAGGTCATCCTTGAAAAATCAAGAAATCTGAAGAAACTTACTTTGGGACTTGAGTAAAGAGACGGAAGAGCATCGTCAGATTGACAGCGCAGCACACTCTGGAAACATCTTCGACTGCACTGCTTTTGTACATGAAACAATTTGACTGTTTTATGAACTGGACCTATAGAGAGAGAAAACCGCCTCATAAAATGTATCTGTAATATAAGAAAACAGGACTCTGGCCTTTGAAACATTTCTGTCAGGACAGTTTGTTCTGACTACTCACTGAGGGAGGGAGGAGCTTGGGTCATTGAACTCTGACTGAAAGTTAGTTGCCATGTATTCTGGATTTGAAGGTGTTTTTTTAATTTCCTGTCAGAATATAGTGTTTTGGGCTTTTGCACCATCTGCCTTCCATGTGCCTTTCCTGTCCCCTGAGAGAGGAGCTGGAGTTCACCTGTGCCCTGATACTTGTTCTCTGTCCTTTCTTTTCTATACTGTTGACTTAAATGTGGGGAAATGTGGAGCAGGTAGAGGATTCCAGGATCCTGTTAAATCTATCCCGCTATCCCTCCCAGGTAGTTGTATTGCGTTTCCTTTTCAGCTCCTCTCAGTGTTGCCCAATTTCAGCCCCTCGGTTAGGTCGAGGCGGCATTAAAGTCACACCTTTTGAGGCTCCCTTCCCATCGTCCTTTTTGCTCTGCCTGCAGTGGGCGGTTTTCAGTTGTCCTACTGGGCCACGTGTGCTCTCTCATTTCCCGCCCCCTTCCTGCGTGTTCTGCTGGAGAGAGAAAACAGATCTAGACTTGGGGATTTGAGTTGCGTGAGGTTTGCCCCCACAGATGCACAGCACGGTGTTTAAAATACCGCCTCTTAGCTGTGCTGTCCACAGTAGTCTCCTTCATACCTCTGCTCTGTGCTGGGCACTGCCCCCTCGTCCTCTCCACCGCTCGATTCTCCTGAGGCCGGGAATGGACCGCACGGCGCCATCCACACAGGGGGAACCGTAGTTGACCTCTGCGTAAGCTTGCTAGTTCTGAGGTCATGAGTTAACGAGGCAGCTGAAGAGTTCCCCGGGTCCTCCACCGGACTCTGGTAAAAGCAGATCATGTGCAGAGAAAGTCCTCACGCCGGAATGATTTTGAAAACAAGATTTGTCCAAAGAAATAGGCCAAATTCCAGGTTAACCGTGAACCCACATTGACTCTCCTGGTGTGCCTTACTTTCCACAAAATAAAAACCTTACCAAATGAACCCTGACGTAAGTCAAATGTGGTATTACTCAAAAAGAGTTTTTACAAGTAGTTTTCAGAAACATGTGCAAATAAATATGTTTTGTATGAAAGAGTATATACTATGTACAATAATTTTCTGATTCTTGCTCTAATAAATATTAAACTTAAGTGGTCTCCGCATTTGAGCCCTAATAGTTTGAAATTATTTTTTTGAAATTACTTTCTTGAGTAACATTTTAAGGTACACAATCTTTTTACTTTTCATGTAACGTGCAAGTGTTCTTAGAAGCTGTTGACACGTGTTTGTTTTCCACATGTGAACCTACTGTGTCTTCAGTAAGAGTTTCTGAACCTTTGGCTGTAATTACCAAGCGCTGGGGGTTGGGCTGGCTGGAAATGCGTGTTGAGCTTTTCTGTGTATGCAGCAAACTGTGTGCAAATAAAGTAGCTTTGTACCCTGAAGGAGCTTTTAGTAATTAAATTTTTATGAAACATGAGCAAGTTAGACGAGAGGAAGTGAACCAAAGGAGCTGTAAACGATGGTCTAAATGAGAGGTTTGGGAGCCTTTATGGAAGGTAGCAGTGGTAGTGAGTCGGTGGGAATGGGGTGGGGTGGGCTGTGAAGTTTGGAGAGGAGCGCAAGACCCCCATCTGGAGTCAGTAGTGGTGTGGGTCGGTGCGCGTAAGCTGTGCTCCGTGGACGTGGATCCAAGGTCAAGGAAGCTTGGTAGCAGAAGTCTATCCCCACCGTTCCTGACTGATCAGCAGATGGGTGCCATGAGGCAAAATAGGAAAAAGAAAATCAAGGGTGGGGTGGGGACTTCAAAAGTTTTTTTCACTTTAAAAAATTGACCTTTTAAACTTCTGTGT
Source organism: Herpailurus yagouaroundi (assembly GCF_014898765.1). NCBI lineage: Eukaryota > Metazoa > Chordata > Mammalia > Carnivora > Felidae > Herpailurus > Herpailurus yagouaroundi. The sequence goes on along the minus strand of NW_024412376.1, from coordinate 14,115,093 downwards.
CGTTCTCTCTATTGTGTACCCCTGGTAAAATAAAACTCTTGCCATCTCAAATTAGTTCTCTACAGATACCCAAACAATTTTTTTTATTGACCTGTGAAATCAAAAGGCTGGGTGCTGCTGTTTCTTGGAAATGTGCAGGATTAGCATAGTCAGGTCTTAGTTGTCCATCCTACAACCCATAGATCATGGGATGCTGTTTAACGCGCCAAAGAACAGGGCAGGTTTACATAATTCCTTCAGCTTTGCTGAAGAGTAGAGTGGGAGACCCTGTCTCAAAAAAATTAAGGTAGCTGTTAAGGGGCGCCTAGCTGGCTCGGTCACTGGTAGAGCACGAGACTCTTGATCTCGGGGTCGTGAGTTCAAGCCCCACGTCGGGTGTAGAGCTTACTTTTTAAAAAAAGGTAGTAATTAAAAGGACAGCTGTTATCATCCTGTTTCAACCGACAGTTGGCCGAGAAGTCATTCTGGAAATCTCTTGAACAGACTTCCAGTATTTTACATGAGGATGAACTGAGACCTCTAATAATGCAAAGATCCACTACAACACAAACTGAAGAAATCATTTCACACTCCCTTGCAGATAATTTTTCAACATGCAAAGTAGTCACAAACCTCCAAAAAATTTTATGCTGATAAGTGAGTGGCCAGAAACAATGCAATGGTTAGAACTTGTCTTATGTCTGCCTGTCTCCAACTTTTAAGATTTACCCTACGTACCATCGTCTTGCATGACTAGACTGCTTTTTAGTATCCGCTCACATGCTAGCCCCTGCAATAAGGTAAATGTATAAAATGTGTCGAGGAGTGAATTTTCAAGAAAGATGTGGAGATTTCTTCCTTTGGCATCTAAAGATGAAGGTTGGTATCCCTCCTAAACGGGTGCTTGTATGCAAGTTCAGAGGAAGTCCGTGATCTCTAGTCATGGTTCACAGCACTCCAAAGTACGTCCCTTTATCTCGGGGATATTGCAAAATGCGGAACCGTATTGCTCTACTAGTATTCCACGCTGTGTTCCTTAGAGACTTTTTCTTAGGAGGCCCAACTTTGAATTATTCAACCCAGGGCTAAGATTAGTGAGGCAGACACCTGCTTTCAGTATTCCCTGGGACTCGAAAGCGAGAATGAAATTACTAAATAAATTTGAGATTGAGGGATATTTTGGACTTCGTTAGCTGTGTGCTATGCATCCGTTCCTGTGGGCAGGGCGCTCAGAGGGCTGGTAAATTTCTCAGTACTAGAAGGCATCACTTTGCCGTGAAAATTTTGGATTAAATATTTTTGAACGTCCTCAATTTTGTAGCATAGCAGACAAAAGATTATAAATAGATACATACTGATTGAGATCATTTTACCTAAAGTATGACATGACCAAACTGTGTAGATTTGCAATTTTGTATTTGGAAGAAAAGACACAAGTGACTTGCTAGGGGTCTTTGATGACAGTTACAAGCAGGAAATTTAGTTGTGCCTCTAATACCAAGTTACGTGTTTAGTCAAAATAATACCTCAGAACTTTTCCGTTAGGATTTTCTTTAGCTCTTGAGTGGCTCTTGGTGGCCTGTCCAGGCCCCCTTTTTACCTAAGAAAGCCGCATCAGAGAATGAGTTACACAATTTTAAAAGCCCCATTTGTGGGATCTTCTGGAAAACACTAAAATATATCACTGTAGGATAGTTTCCCTCTTTGAGAAACGGGGAATTATCCTTAAGTGAGAGGCCAAACCAAGGCGAAACAGGTGGTTCACAGATGGCTTGGTCTCTGTCTGTGGCTGCCTTCAGCACACTTCCGGTGTGGGGGCTGAGTGGCAGTGGGGGGTGGGGGGGTGGAAATGTGGCAGGTGTTGGGAGAATGGCTTTTCACATCTACTAGCGTAAGCAATTCCTGTTTGCCTACTTTTTATGTAACATCTTTCTAAGGAGTCAATTGTAGCAAACCGTAGTTTCTCCCTTCCCCCAGATTAGAATTTTGTGATTTATCTGTTTAAATTAAGAAGTAAGGTTAACTCCATAGCTGCCATTTCCTCAAACAAACAAAAACAAAAAACCCAGCAGCAGCTGACCTAGACTTCCATCTTGTACTCACTATTATGTAAGTCCTAAATTCTGATTTAAAAAAATGATAAATTCGGGGCACCTGGGTGGCTCAGTCGGTTGAGCGACCGACTTCGGCTCAGGTCATGATCTCGCAGTTTGTGGGGTTTGAGTCCCACGTCGGGCTCTGGGCTGACAGCTCGGAGCCTGGGGCCAGCTTTGGATTCTGTGTCTCCTTCTCTCTCTGTTCCTCCCCTGCTCACGCTCTGTCTCTCTCTCTCTCAAAAATAAAGATTTAAAAAAAAAAAGTTTTTTAAGTGATAAATTTGGTCTGAAGCAGAAAGAGTGTAATAAGCCTTTTCTCTAGTCTTTCACCCTTCAGATCCTCTGGCCCCCTATGGTAGTGAGGCCGGGGACCACCTGAAAGGTTTGAAATTCAGAGCAAGAATCAGAAAAAGATAAGAGCAGGGGGCCTGGGTGGCTCAGTCGGTTAAGCGTCCGACTCGATATTGGCTCGGGTCATGATCTCACGGTTCGTGGGATCTTTCATAAGGGGGTGTTAGGAGGAAAGGGCAGGCAGAAGCAGTGCCAGGAGCTGAAGCCCCAGACTGAGCAAGGTCCAACTTACTGGTGATTAAAATGAAAGAGATCGTGGAGGCCCCCTAAGTTCATGCTGAAGAGTAGGGGTTCAATTCTACAGGCAGGAGGGGACCTGTCCTCTGTGGCTTTGCTCATGTGGCAGTTTCATCTGAGTATGGTCCAGAATTGTTGGCCCCTGTGGGTTCTCAGTTTATCACCTCAGGCAAGGGAGGAAAGAGAGAGAAGTTGATTAGTAATCATTCCCTCTCTCCTGTCTCTCAATACTTGCTTTTCCAAAATGCACATAACTTTTTCCTCATAAAAAGGAGATGATTTATAAAAATTCACACGGTGCAGAAAAGTAAGAGTAAAGTTCGCTATCTTACTGCTAATATTCTGATCATCAGCAGTTTCGACTTCTACATCATCTGTGCTAACGGCCTCCTTGGTAAGGGCTGCTGTGTGTGGATGCAACCATCTCACTCCCTAGTGCTGAAAGTTAGGTGGTCTACAATTTTCATTATTCATGTTCTTTTCATTTTCTCACTCTTGCAAACTTGGTTTCCCGTGAACGTCCTTATGCATAAGATCTGCATTTACCCAGTTATCTCCTTGGTATAAACAGAAGGAAACCTCAAAAACTTGGGATGCCTAGAGTCACCTGGGTGGCTCGGTTAAGTGTCCAGTCCCTGATTTCAGCTCAGATCATGATCTTGGGTTCTTGGGATCAAGCCCCGCGTCAGGCTCTGTGCTGGCAGTATGGAGCCTGCTTGGGATTCTGTCTCTCTCCCTCTCTCTGCTCCTCCCCTGCTCATGCTCTCTCTCTCTCTCTCTCTCTCTCTCTCTCTCTCTCTCAATAAATAAACAACAACAAAAAAGTTTGAAACCTAGAACTGAGGTCCACAATACCAGAATTTAGTACAGACATTACCGTTGAGCAGTTTGTGTGCGTGTGTATGCCCACATGTGCACTTTTCAGAGCACTTTAGTAGCAACTTCCGTCTTGAGAGCTGCATAAAACGTTGCGAGGTGGGTTAGTGGAGATGATGGTCGTTCCTTCGGGTGGGTGTGGGGGGCTCCCATCTCTCCTCAGCACTGCTGTCACATGGCAAGTGCCTGCTGCTCACAAAGCACATTTGCAATCAGCTTTCAGAACATCAACTCCAAGGCCAATGCCAACAGAAGCTTTTGGAATACACGATGATTAGCACACATGATAGCCAAACTAAAAATGGAACTTTCCGGCTTCCACACATGAAACTGCTTTGATTCCAAGTTTTCCTATTTTAATTAGGCAGATCAAAGAGACAACACGTTTTTCTGAGAAGTTGAAAATCATATGGCAAACCGCTCTATTTTTCAATGTAGGAAGTCTTTACAAGGGTTAAGTGTGAGCGATGTTCATTTTGGTTCTTTCAGGGGAAAGTACCTTCTGGAAGTGGTCTAATTGGATCCCTCGGTGGTGGTCTTCTACCCAGGCCCCCCTCCCCAGCCATTTCTCGTCCATAAGATCTCTGGATGGTTCCTGGATTAAACCACTGTGTACTAAACATAATGAGAACTCAGAGCTAAAGACTCCTTGTCCTGTTATGTAGAAGGCTTGGTTTAGGTTGAAGTCATAAGTTCCATTCTTTCTTCTTAAAAATGAGCCCTACTTGGGGTGCCTGGGTGACTCAGTCGGTTGAGTATCTGACTCTCGATTTTGACTCAGGTCACGATCTCATGTTTCGAGGGATTGAGCCCCAAATCAGGTTCTATGCTGGCAGTGCAGAGCCTCCTTGGGATTCTCTCTCTCCCTCTGCCGCTCCCTCTCTCTCTCTCTCTCTCTCAAAATAAATAAATAAACATAAAAAAGAGAGAGAGAGAGCCCTACTTAACAAATTGTAGCTCTAGCACTCCTGTACTCAGCAACCAGGCCCCTTAGCATACTCCCACTCTTTTGTGTCTCAGGGCCTTTGCACTTGCTGTTCCCTTGGCCTGGTCTGCTCCTCCCCAGATGCTCACATGGTTCTCTCCCTTGCTTCTGTTAGCTCTCTGCTCAAACGTCTCCTCATCAGAGAGCCCTTCTGACCCACCTGTCTATCTAAAATAGCATCTCATTCCCTCCCTCCCTTATTTCCTCACAGCAGTTACCCCACGCTGACAGCAAAGATGTGTCTCCTCCACAAAGCATAAGCTCAGAGAGGGCAGGGCTTTTGTTTTGTTCCTGGCTGTTCCTTCAAAACAGAGAACAATACCTGACCTATGTTAGAAACTCAGTAAATGTATACTTTTTGAATGAGTGAACGAATCCCCCCATGTTCCTACCTAGGGACGTGTGAAGACACTTGGAGCTTTCAAACACCAGAGGAAAGTCAAGGACTTGGGGAAAAGGAGCAGTGATCTCAGGGCAGGATCTCTGTGTCGGGCCGACCTGGCCCAGTGGCGCCATTTCTGCTTCCAGCTCCTTCTCTAACTGCATGTTCACGTGGAGCCATGGCTTCTTTCTTTCTTTCTTTCTTTCTTTCTTTCTTTCTTTCTTCTTTCTTTCTTTCTTTCTTTTTTCTTTTTCTTTCTTTTTATGGAACACTTCACGAATTTGTGTGTCATCCTTGTGCAGGGGCCATGCTAATCTTCTCTGCATCGTTCCAATTTTAGTATCAGTGCTGCCGAAGCGAGCACGAGCCATGATTTCTAACATCCCCCCCCCCCAAGTGGAGGGTGACTTGTGCTAACAGTAGGCACTGCCTTTAAAAAGCATTTCAGTGGGGGAGTCTGGGTGGCTCAGTCGGTTAAGCGTCTGGCTGGATTTCGGCTCAGATCGTGATCTCACGACTTGTGATTTTGAGCCCTGCATCGGGCTCTGTGCTGACAACATGGAGCCTGCTTGGGATTCTCTCTCTCTCTCTCTCTCTCTCTCTCTTTCTCTCTCTCTCTCCCTCTCTTTCTGCCCCTCCCCTGCTTGTTCTCTCTCTCTCAAAATGAATACATTTTTAAAACTTAAAAAAAAAAAGCATTTTAATGGATTAATACATGCAATAGATATTTACAGAGCAACAACTACGGTCCCAGGCATTGTGCTAGAGGCCAGGGTTATAAGAGGCCACAAGACACTCACTGAGCTGACAGTTTTTCAGTATGAGTTTGGTTGGACAAGATCACCCTCCTGCCACCTCAAGCTAAGAGAAGAGCCCTGAAAGAGGGGAAGCTTTGCCCAGTGGGGAGAAGGGCTGTGTGGGGCGGAGCCCAGGTGTTGGTGGGCAGGTGGGCTTACTGTGTGGTGTCAGGGTTTGGCTTCAGCTCCCCCAGGGCTCAAGAGGGAGGAAGCTCTCTGTACGCTTGTTTTCTACTAGGCCACATCAATAAAAAAAATTCTTAAAACTACCATGTTTTTTGGTTTTGGTTAGACTTCTGTGGACTAAATTCAGAAGCTAGCAATAATTTTAAATATTTCCATGGGTGACTCTTTGAGAAAGTTCCAAAGCCAGAAAGTCTATTTAAAAACAACTTTGGAAACAACAAATTTGTGTTTCTCCCTGCACTTAAGATTCAAAAGAAAGAAGAAGAAGAGGAACAACAAAAACTTTCTCCAACAATGCAAATAGACTAAAATATAAGGAAACAGGAACTCCAGGTGATTTTTCTCACTTATTGAAAGCAATAAATAATGAGTCCTTCAAATACTCTACGAGAGGTATCTTGAACTTCTCTGTAAGGAGTATTTCGCTGAAAAGGAGTGTAATGCAAACATGAATGACCATGTAACCCTCCCCTGTACGTAACTCAGGGATTTGCACGGAGGCATAGTTTTTGGCCTCTAGTTATGTAATGGTGCTTTTACATATGTAATGGTGCTTTCTATGGTGCTTTTACAGTGTTTTAAGGGGGAGACATACACGGCACTCAGATCATCAGGCGAAACCAAAGACTGGTAAGAATAGGGCCTCCTTTTCATTTCACTTTGTTGTATCCTGTCCACTGGGTCCTGTAGCTCACATTCTGGCTCCCTCTTTCTCGCTCTCTCTCTTTTTAAATGTTTTATTTTATTTTTGAGAGAGAGCAAGAAAGAGAGAGAACACATGCGTGCACAAGTGGGAGAGGGGCAGGGGCGCCTGGGTGGCGCAGTCGATTAAGCGTCCGACTTCAGCCAGGTCACGATCTCGCCGTCTGTGAGTTCGAGCCCCGCGTCAGGCTCTAGGCTGATGGCTTGGAGCCTGGAGCCTGTTTCCGATTCTGTGTCTCCCTCTCTCTCTGCCCCTCCCCCGTTCATGCTCTGTCTCTGTCTGTCCCAAAAATAAATAAACGTTGAAAAAAAAAAAAAAAAAAACAAGTGGGAGAGGGGCAGAGAGAGAGGGAGACAGAGGATCTGAAGCGGGCTCCAAGCTGACAGCTGAGAGCCTGATATGGGGCTCGAACTTACGAGCCACAAGATCCTGACCTGAGCCAAAGTCAAATGCTTAACTGCCTGAGCCACCCAGGCACCAATTGGCTCCCTCTTTCTCAAAGAGTGTGTGTGTGTGTGTGTGTGTGTGTGTGTGTGTGTGTCAGAGACAGAGACAGAGATGGAGACAGAGACAGACAATAACGTGGGGACAAAATTCAATTGCAGATTCAGACTCAACTATTTCTGAAGTGAGACTTGGGAATGATTCTGCTTTTCTAACGAGCCAGCTGGTGAAGCCAGTACAACTGGTTCACAAACTCCATGGAATAGTAAGTCTCTTAGTCTACCAGGAACTTTCACGTGCATTTTTTTTTCATGGAACTTTGTAACTATCCTGTGAGTTGAGCACTGCTGGTGGCACCTGCTTTTACACATAATAGGGCAGGTCCCAAGAGGCAGATTGCCTAAACAGAGCTTGATGCTAGAACCCAAGCTTCCTAACGTCCCATGGAGTGTTTTTATTAAGGGAGCTCTAGCTTGGTGGTTGAGTCATGAATATGTGGGGAGTGGGGAGGTAAAATTAAAATTTTGGAAACCCAATAGAGAAAATGCACTCTTTTGTTATTACTGTTGTTATGATGTCCCCTGAGGTCCTAGAGCCAGCGCTAATAGACTGGGAGATGGTCACATGAGAGTTCTTACACTTGCCATTTTTAGTCAACAGGAAGACAGCAGGTGGCGAGTGTCCTTCTGGTGACAAACTTAACTATCTTTGGGAAAATGGGATTTAACTTGACTGTAGGCTGCCTTCCATCTACCGGATGGAGCTAGAACTTGAGAGCTGGGTGGCTTTGATTTATGGAACACCATTCCTGTCAGATGGTACAAAGGATGTGCAAATCATATGCAAGTGGGCTAAATCTCACTCAGAATTTGCCAACCGGAAACACAACGTCTTGATTCCAGCTGGATTTTAATGTGATCTTGGGGTAACTTTCAGTGAAGTCTCCACTAGGCTTACTTTTAGCTGAGAAATAGCTAAATCCTGTCAAATGCAAGAAAGGTCCGAACATGGAAGTCCAGAGTGGCATTTGTGACCGTGGGTCCTGTACCCCATCTGGGGAGAGGAGCCCCAGCTGGCCTTGGGGTAAAGTGAGTCTCCTATGGTCTTTCACTTTCACAAGTTCTCTTTCTTTCCTTTCTTTCTTTCTTTCTTCTTTCTTTCTTTCTTTCTTTCTTTCTTTCTTTCGAGGTTACTTTCTTATCTGTGTTGGTCCAACCTTCTTCCTTTTCCAAACTGTCCCTCTCAGGCATTTGCTGCTAAGCAACGCAATGGTATAGAACAATTGGATTCATGTGGGATGTTGATTCAGTTCAAAGACATGATCACCTTGATTTTGGTGTTCTAAGAGTGTCTTGTTATGCACATAATACATGTTCACTGCAAAAATTTTGGAAATTAACAGAAAGTGTAAAGGAAAACATTGCTATACTCCCACCACTCAGTGATAACTATTGTTATCATTTTGGTAAGTATCATTCAGGAACATATTTTACCAAGTTGAGATGATGATGCTATTAAAGTTTTGTTTTGTTTTACTATTTAAGTCGTGTAACCTCCTCTTTCCCATGAGTATTAGAGTGAATGTTTTCCCAAGTTCTGAAATGTTATTGAAGAGGTTTTCATTGTCTTGTTAGTTTGTTTTGCGGGTTGGTGTACCATCAGATGGATGCATTCTAGTTTATGCAGTTCTCCCTTATTGATGAACGTGTAGTTTGTTGCCTGTTGTTTAATATGTTATGCTCCGAGAGAGGATCCTTGCAACGAATCTTTGTGCACATCTTTAATTATTCTTTTAGGATAAATATGGAGAAGTGGAATTACCAGCTCTAAAGATATATGTAAAATCGTTGTTGGATAAATGATGCCTTTTGATAAATGCTACCGAGGGGTGTTCCAGAGTGGTTGATCCAATTTATAGCCTCAACCAACAGTGCACTCTGGCTGTTTTGGGGTATTGTGTTTAAACTGCCTCTTTGACAGTTCAAAATGATATCCCTTTGTTTTAATTTGCATATATTTGATCTCCCGGAGACTGAACTGTTTACAGTTTCTTTCTTTTCCTTTGACAAATGCCTCTTAGGTCCGTGGCTCCTTTTTTTTTTTTTTGGAGTTTTATTTTGTTGTTGATGTTTTTTTCAATGATCCTTAAAAGCTCTGTCTTGTACACATATTTTCCCTCATTTGTTTTTTTTTCACTTTGATTATAGTTGTTGGTTGACATTCAGCAAGTGTTATGCTTTCACCTAGTTGGATTTTTCAATCTTTTATTTTAGGCTTTCTTTCTGCTTGAAAATGTCTTCCCAGTCCTGAACTAAAATAGGCTAGTGAAGGTAGCTTTACCTGTACACTTCATTGGAAGATGGTGGAATTAGAGATTGGCAGAGTGTTGAGGAAAACACAACCACTAATGAAATGTGATCTAGTCTTAACCAGATGTGTACCTCAGAATCTTGTTAGAGCTTTAAAAAATTACCAATTCCTGGGACACAGTCCAGTACCACTGAATCGGAAACTTTAAAAAAAAAGGGGGCACCTCGGTGGCTCAGTCAGTTAAGGGTCTGACTTCGGCTCAGGTCATGATCTCATGGTCTGTGACACAGTTTGAGCCCCACATCAGGCTCTGTGCTGATAGCTCAGAGCCTGGAGCCTGCTTCAGATTCTGTGTCTCCCTCTCTCTCTGCCCCTCTCCCACTTGCGCGCGCGCATGCGCTCTCTCTCTCTCTCTCTCTCTCAAATAAATAAATATTAAAAAAAAAATCAAAAAAAGAAACTTAAAAAAAGAACCTTACACAAATCCACAGACTTAGAAAGGATCAGAGCCAAGTTGCATGTGATTTTTTTTTTTTTTTTTTTTTTTTTGCTTGCTTTGCGCATTACCTTTTATTAGTGTACGGGTGTATCTTGTCTTATGCGTTATCTGTTAACAATGAAGATCAAAATGCTTTTGTGAGGAGGGGAATTCAGAACAGTATGCTGTGTGGGGTGTTCTGCAAAATTACAGCGGTTCTCTGAAAGCATCAGTCTCATGAGTTCCGTGGCTGATTCTGCCTTCCGTGTCTCTACACTATGGCAAGTGGACTTTTTTCAAATTCAAAGTGACAGTATATTTACAAATGTAATGTATTTTGAAGAATATCTGGAATACATAAACTATATTAGAAGATATATTTACAAATTGCAAATGTTAACACCTTGCATTTGTATATATATATATATATATATATATATATATATATATATATATTTAAACCAGCATTCGTTATTCTTTGATTTACAGTAGTATCTCATTTGAAAATGGGGTCTGAGCCTGCAAATTAGCATTTACAACTTGGGAAAAGAAAGTCAAACCAAAAATGGCCAATTTGACATCTCTGTACAAACTTGAACTATGCTCATTGGTTAACATTGAAAATACACTCTTATTTCTCTAGCCTGGAACTGCTTCATTAAAAGGTTTTACTTTATAAGGGGGCTGGTTCCTGGGTGGCTCAGTAGGTTGAGTGTCCAACTTCTGCTCTGGTCATGATCTCACAGTTCGTGGGTTCTAACCCCGTGTGCCTGGAGCCTGCTTCAGATTCTGTGTCTCCCTCTCTCTCTGCCCCTACCCTGCTCGCGCTCTGTCTCTTAAAAAGTAAGTTTTTTAAAAAGGTTTTGTAAGGGAATTTGCCTATGAATCAACCTATTTGTTTTAGTGTCCACCCCATAAGCAGCATCTTGGGTTTAAAAAAAAATTTTTTTAACATTTATTTTTATTTTTGAGAGACAGAGCACAGCAAGGGGGCAAGCAGAAAGAGAGGGAGACATAGAGTCTGAAGCAGGCTCCAGGCTCTAAGCTGTCAGCACAGAGCCCGACACAGGGCTTGAACCCACGAACTGTGAGATCATGACCTGAGCTAAAGTCAGACCCTTAACTGACTGAGCCACCCAGGCTCCCCTCAGCATCTTGGATTTGAAGGAGAAGGCAGTCAGCCTGTAGGAGGTGAGAGGGAGGGCATGGAAAGGCCTTGGCTTTGGGCAAGGAACTTAGTATCTCAGAGCCTCAGAAATGGTGGTGGTGGTGGTGACGATGGTGATGACAATGATTGTGGTGGTGTCACTTCATCGGGGAGCAGGCATGGTAACATAAGTCTAGCGTGTGGTGGCTAGCAACAACTTTGTTACTGTTGGTCCCCCCATCCCTCACTCTGTTCACTGCACTGGATCAGTTAAAGGAAGATGTTTGGGGGTAAGGGGCAGGAAGCACAGGGTTCTAAGGAGGTTTCTATGTTTGAGGTCCCCTGATCAGTTTGAGAAATTATATATGCTCCAAACAAAAAGTAGTATAAAGTGCTAAAGTTAGTGTTACAGTTAATACATTTATTTTTTAACTAGATTTACTTATTTATTATTTTTGAGAGAGAGAAAGAGAGAGAGAGCACGAGCAGAGGAGGGGCAGGCAGGATCTGAAGTGAGCTCTGTGCTCACAGCAGAGAGCCTGATGCAGGACTCGAACTCACAAACCGTGAGATCATGACCTGGACTGAAATCAGATGCTTAACTGACTGAGGCACCCCGGTGCCCCAATAGATTTATTATTTATAAGAAATCAAAAACAGGAGAGACAGGTGTGACCTAAAGAGTTACTATGCTCTTTTGTATATCATTTTCATGTAAAAAATGCTTGAACCGGATTTGAATGCATCTTAGGTAATTTCAAGAAGGAGGAGGAGAAGGAGGAGGAGGAGGAGGAAAGGTCATGTTGCTAAAAGTCTATTATAACTAAGAAGCTAAGAGTATGTGAAAGGGTCTTAAGTGCTGGCAGGACAAAACCCAGTCCGTGGTCTGGCACAGGGGACAAGGGACGCACCAAACTTGATGCCAGACGAGTTTTTCTTGCATAAGCATCTTCGTGCCATGGTTGAAGTTATGACTTGAGATAAACAACGGATGAGAACTCTGAGGTAGCAGATGGTGCTGCAGGACGGGCCACCATAGCCATTGCAGGGCTATGGGGTGCTCAGACAAGAAGCCAGGTCAGGTCTCCCCACATGGTGAGCCCCGGGGCCACCCATCCAAGGTCTCCTCGTAGCACACAGCCTCCTATAAGACGAAGGAAACGACTGGCTGGATTGTGTGGTCTTCAGGTCCATTTCAGCTCTGACATTCCAGGATGAAAAACCAATTTATTGATTATTGTGGGCCAGAAAAATTGAAAGAGGTTGAAAGGGATTCTGAGTTCTTTTCTGGCTGAGGTTCATCCAGAGGCAGAGCAAAATGAGCTTCTTGATCGCCATCCAAGAGGAAGAGTTTATCTCTGGACCTCTTTCCAGTCTTCTTGCTGTTTCTGCAGGGCAGAAACACGGCCAGCTCTTGGCAAACTTGTGAACTAAGCAATTTCTCCCCCTAATCTGTTATCCCCTTTGATGTCCCTGACCCCCAAGCACAGCGCCCCTCATATCACACCTGGGGTCCCTGCCAGCCACCCCAAATTTAGAGGGGGTCTCAAGGTAAAAAAAGTTCCACGTACAAAGTCCATAGTGCTGTTTGTACACTTAATGCTCTTCATTTTGCTCCATAGATATTTAGCCAGCATCTATTGTGTACAAACCACTGTGCTCGATTCTTGGGCAGTAGTTTTCCAACTACACGTTATCGCCCATTAGTGGGCTTTAGTCTCAATTTAATTGGCTCCAACCAGAATTCCAAACATAAGTAGAAAACACATCAAAGTGTCTCACACATAGTAAGGCTAAGTACTAGTTAATAAAACATTTGCTTCAGTTTTACATTTGTAGATGTGTGTGTGTGTGTGTGTGTGTGTGTGTGTGTGATGAATGTCCATGGAAAATGTATTTCTCACTGCAATATAGTTAGAAAAGTTTAAAAACCAATGCTGTGGGCTCTCAATCCCTTAACAGCAACTCCATATTCCAAAACATGAAAATCTTTTCTTAAGTTTGGCACAAGTTCATTTGGCAGCAAAATATGACCCAAAGTGATTTGAGGGTATTTATAGTCTTTCTCTCACTTACTGCAAATAGTTGTACACTTAACTGCAGAATGGAGTCATACCTTTGACCCCACTGGGCATGTTGCACTCAATTACTTTCCTAAGGGCCAAAAACTTATGAACCATAGCACTTTCCACAAAACACCACGGATCTATATAAGGGTTATAGCAGTTTTCATCCATTGGGCAAATATTTATCGAATGCTTACTATGAGCTTGGTATTGTGCTGGGTGTTAGATATGGAAGGAAGAAGACTAGTATGCAATGAACTCCTGCAAAATTTCACAATCCCATGGGCGAGATAGATTTGGGGCCACCAGAGCTGAACTTCAGTACTCTCCTTATACCCTCCTTCTCGCTGCTAGTTCCCTCAGATCCTTGGCTGCAGAGATTTCTCTGCTGATGGCTTCTAAGTCTCCTACATCACATTTCTAACCTGACTTCATAAGGGCACTTCAGCACATTTAAAACCAGACTCCAAACTACTTCCTCCTATATTTCTATATCCTTAGAAGTACCACTGTCCACCTCACTTGGACACAGCCTTGCTCATGTCCTTGACTCTGTCATCCAGTTATTGTTCACTTCTGTTGATTTTTTTCTGTTGGTACAGATGCGAATTACTACTTCTACCTGAACGAATGGTCTGGAAGAGTAGTTGGGAAGAGCTTGCAAGTGTCATAGGATCATACAGACCTGGGCTCAAGTTGTATCTCTTCCCCATTCTGGCTGAGGGACCTTAGGCAAGTCACATAGGATCAGTTTTCACATCTAGAAAATGGAATTGGTGATATATATTTTATGACTCTTATAATTAAGTCACATAGGATCAGTTTTCACATCTAGAAAATGGAATTGGTGATATATATTTTATGACTCTTATAATTAAGAATAAAAATATATTCACTAAAAACAATATTAAAAGATAAGTCACAGGCTGTGTGCAGATATTTGTAGGGCATGTAACTAACATAGGGTTAGTATTCAGAATTTACAAAGAACTTTCTTCAAATCAGTAAGGGAAAAAAGATCAATATTTTTAAATGGGCAAAAGATACGAACAGGCAGTTTCTAAGGTGAAAATCAAAAGACCAGTAAATATATAAAAAGATGTTTAATCCCATTAGCAATCAAAATTTTAAAACAATGAAATACCGTTTCACATCTATAATATAGCCCAAAATGTAGGCAAGTACATCAAGCAATAATAACTCATATTGCTGGTGAATGTGTAAATTGTTCCACCCTCTATAGAGGGCAAGTTAGCAATATCTAATAAAGTTGATGATATGTATACCCACCACTCAGCAATTCCTTTGCCAAGTATGTCCTTTACAGCTTTGTTTTTAATGACAAGAACATTAGAAATAACAAAAGCATACGTTAAAAGGAGTCTGGATAGGGGCGCCTGGGTGGCTCAGTCGGTTAAGCGGCCGGCTTCAGCTCAGGTCATGATCTCGCGGTCCGTGAGTTCGAGCCCCGCGTCGGGCTCTATGCTGACAGCTCAGAGCCTGGAGCCTGTTTCAGATTCTGTGTCTCCCTCTCTCTGACCTTCCCCCGTTCATGCTCTGTCTCTCTCTGTCTCAAAAATAAATAAATGTTAAAAGAAAAATTAAAAAAAAAAGGAGTCTGGATATTCATTCAATGAAATACCATACAGCAATTAAAGTGAATAAATTTGAACTACATTTGTATCACCATGGATAAAGCTAAAAAGAAAGTTGAGTGAAAGAAGCAAGCCACAGAATATCGACAGTATGAAAACATTCATGTAAAAAACATTAAAGTATGCCAAACAATATTATTTATATATAGTAGGTATATGTGGGTACATGTACCTGCATATGTATAGGTGAATATATACCTAGCATGAATAAGTGTATATCTAGCAAAAAATACTAAACTGTGCATGAGAATTCAGTGCAATAGTTATCTTGGGAAGGAGAATGGAATGGAGAAGAGTGCAGAGAGGGTTGCAATTGTTAAGTGATTTACTTCTCAGAAAGAAAATGAAGCAATGAATGCAAAGTGTTAAATTTTGACAAAGCTGAGTGGGTATATTATTGTTCCTTGTAGTGTGCCCTTTACTTATATGCTTGAAATATTTTATTTTAAAAAAGCACTCAATCCCAGTCTGACACTCAGTGAGAGTATAATAAATATTCCTTCCACCCCATTCAGAAAGTTTCTAAGGCTTCCTTTCACCTGAGTAGTTGAGTACCATTCCCTCCAACTGGCCCTCTAGATCAGATGAGGTCTAAACTGCCTGGGGAGGCAGTCTTGACCCTCCAGTCCAGTCTGTATTTCCAGCTTTATGCTCTAGCACTTTCCTCAATGGACCTGATGTTTCAGCCATGGGATCCTAGGTCATGCTTGATGATTTACTGCCCCTTTGTCTTGGTTTGTGTGGTTTTCTTGGCTGGAATTCCCTTATCCCTTTTTTTCTGGTTATACAAACCCAATCTTTTTTGCACCCATCCATCCGCCCATCCACCCATCCTTCCATCCATCTATCCATCCATCCGTCCATTCATCCATCTATTCATCCATCCATCCACTCATTCATCCATTTATTGATCATCTTTTATGTGCAAGGTACATACAGCGTAGCCTAATCATAAAGTAATCACAACTTTCAGAAAACCTCTAAAATCCCTTATACCTCTAATATGGTATTTATCATATTAAAATTTACTTTATCTTGCTAGACTAGGCACTGAAGGGCAGATACCATTCTTTTCATTTTTAATGCCTTGCACTTATAGAAACTCATTAAACACTGGTTGAAGAAATAAATGAATTTCAGATTATATGTCCAAAACACTGAAATCAGTATTAAGATTGTGGTTTAATCCTCATTACTTGAATTTAAATATTTAGTGTCTTTAGCTCACTGGTTTTCATAAGACTACCATTCATGCACTCCCTTCCATCTTTGTCACCTGAAGGAAGGGAGGACGTTCTACCTCAGCCATTCTGTCTTCACGTTTTCTGAAAACCCGGACTCCAGTGCACCAGGCATGATCTCACCTCTCTAGGGACTTTGCATTTAGAGAGGAAGACAGTGCCACAATAAATTAGTTAATATGACAAGACAGTATGGGGTGTGGGTCAAATAATTCGTGTTGACATCATGATCTGAAATTGTCCTTAATGAAACAGCTTGTTTCGTGCTTGGCTGTGTAAGTCTGGTTTTGAGATTCATTCTTTTGCAAAGGGATCTGGGTCAGATTTATCATTTTGTGTCAGATTGGGTTTCTGGCTCAAGTAGATATTTAGCAACATCTCTATTATATGTAAACTGATACACAGGTGTGGATTTTAAGATGTCTTCTGATATCATTTCAGAGATGGGAGCCCGAAATATCTTTCTGACCTGACATTGAATGGAATTTTCTTTGCACTTTTTCAAGACAGGTGTCTGTGAATTCTTAAAGCTACTAGCCTTCCTCACACCCCTTCCTTTCCAGTACACTCCTGGAAAGCAATTTTCAATCTGACAGCAGCTATACTTTATGTTTCCAAAAACAGATCTCAGGCTGTTTGCTTGTTTTCATGGTTATTCCTTATCCAGGCAGGCTGTGTGAAAACTTGCGTTGGAGAGTCATTATATGGACTTCACTCTTTCCCGGACAGAAGCCGCTTCTCTGCCTTATGCCTCTGCTTGAATATTTCTAGTGGTGGGAAACTCAGAATTTCTCATTGTTAATGACCTTTACATGTGGAATTAGAGACTCATGGGTTGTCTGAATCTAGTGGGAGGGTTGGCCTCCAGCAGTGGGGCTCACAGAGCATTCCAGGAAGACCTCATCCTCCTCTGAAGGTTCAGGATATGCTGGCAGATCCCAATTTTGGGGGACAGTGGATCTATCGCATCTTCTTTTGAGTCAAGAATTATTGGAGTACTGGCTTCAAGAATGCTGGTCATATTCCTCTAAGATTATTGTGAATGAATGTTGTCTTCTGAGGGGCAAGGAATGGAATCTAATTCTGGCTGTCTGATTGGGGGTGGGGCAGGAAGAATGAGCACAGAGGTAGAGGAAGAATTTGGGCGCCTGTATACATCTTGGACAGGAGACCAAGTAACCAGGTAGTAGCTGCAGGGGCCCTGACAAAGTCCTCTCAGCAGGGACAGGCTGGTCAGTGTTGCGGGTATGACCTTGGAACCTCCAGACATCAGTCGGTCAGCATGTCTGATTGGCTGAGACGTAATCGTGTACTTGAGCAACACTCCAGTTGTGTTCCCAGCAAAGGAGGGTCTGGATGGAGCTTTCCACCTCCAGGGTGGACAACTGCAGTACTGGGGGCTGGGGACCCAGTGGATGGGTAGGTGGCTACTAGACTGCCAAAACAGCAACAAGGATTCCTTTTCAGTAACAAACTATGAAGAAGTCTTCAAGGCACCATATTGAATATGACACTGTATGAAAAATAAAAAGTATATAAATTGGTTTACTTTTTCTGATTCTTTGCTTTGAGCTTTGGCATGTCTGTTTTATTGGCTAGGGAGGTAAATGTGAGTTACTAACAAAACCAGTGCCAGTTTGGCCCTGCCTGATAGGATCCAGTGACCGTCTGCCAAGAGGAGATTGGAGCTGGCATTAGGATGTATGACACAAACGATAATCAAGTTCCTCCATGACTGTAGTTTTCTCATTTGTACAGCACAGTCCTTCTCTTCTTGAGTAATCAATCCCAAAGCATGGTCAACGTTGTTGGGACTGAAGTGTTGATATGCTCTTTGTATCACAGAAAAGTCTGTTTTCTCTTTCTTTGGGTGATGTGTGGTGTGATGGAGACCCTGGAGACCCATAATGCCCGCCCCTCACTGCTGTGGAGCCCTCTCCACTTGGCTGGGCCATGTCCTGTCCTGGGATCCCTGCCTGCATGCCTCCCTCTGGCATCATCTTGGCACGCTTTCTACCTTGGTTTCCCCTGTCTGCCCACCTTGCTCCTGTGCTTTCTGCCACACATCCCTTTCTGCTCTGGTTCTCCCAGCTCTTTGACTTGGATTCTAGAAGCCAGTTTCCCAGCATCAACTCTCTAAGGAATGTGAACATAAAAAGAAGGTGCACTTTTCATGATTTTTTTTCTTAAGGCCACCCTTAGGTCCCTTAAGGCCTTTTAGGTCCCTTTTAAGGGACTTAAAAGCTGAAAGCAAGTAATGGATTCACAGCCAGCTTAAGTTGAGTTAGTGGGAGCTGCTTGCTGGATAATTAATAGCTGCAGGTGACTGAATGGAAGGATCTTATAAACAGGAATCATATTCAGACCACTGGAAAGACTTGTCAAGCAGATGCCCCTGAATCAAAATGAATGCCCCCTTTGGCTCCTGGGCTAGGAGAACTGCCTGGTTACTGCACTGTGATGAGTTTGGGGAGTCCTGACCAGGGGGCAGGGGGACAGGAGGACCACTTGGGGTGGTGGTTTACCATGCAGGAGAAAACTGACCAAGATGTAGTGTATATTTCCAATGCTTCTTTTTCAGAGGATGGGATTTTTTTTTTTTTAATTTGGTTTGCTTTTTCTGTTTGGATTGTAGTTGGATGTACACCAGCCTCTACATTACAAATCTTCTCTCTTATGACAGTCTGAGCCTTCTCATTACAGTTGAGAGGGACATAGACTCCAGAGTGAGAAAACTGGAACCCACCCCATCTACTCCACACGGTGGCTGTGTGACATCTCGTAAACCACTACCCTCCTCTGTAAAGTGGGCCTGATGGTACTTCCCTTTTAGGGACATTGTGAGGACTCAACAGGGTGATGTTGGTTAAGCATCTGGCACTGTGCCAACCACTTCAGTTATATCCTGGAAAAGGCACAACCTTTTAAGAAAGGCAAGGCTTGTTTTGAATCCTGGCTCTACCATTTACTATCTATGTAATTTCAGGCAAGTTAACTTCTCTGAGCCTCAGTTTCTTCATCTTGCAAATGGAATTCATACCTGTCTCACAGAGTCAGAAAGATTAATGGAGATAACATATGAAATTGTCTAGCCCAAAGCTAGGGCCATGGAAGATCAATGAATAGCAATGTTTTGTTCATATCTTCCCTTCTCTCAGCCATTAAGATCTACTGTCATGGTGGTAGTGGGTCTTGCAGGGACAGTATTTTAAAGAGCCACTTGATGGGGCTATAGGTTGGGGGATGGCTGATCATACTAGCTCCAAGCAAAGCAGGCTGCAGCTCTCACGTCCTCTCCACCCCTCACCCCCCAGGAATTCCTTCTGAACTTGGAAGCACGGTTGGTGGCAAGGCTTGGAAAGCAACCAGATGACACTTTCAGATTTATGGATGGATCCTACCTTTTCTCTTAAGATTTTCAAAAATGTTTTTTATTTATTTTGAGAGAGAGAGAGGAAGAGAGAGAATCCCAAGCAGGCTGCTCCATGCCGTCAGTGCAGAGCCTGACACGGGGCTTGATCTCATGAAGTGTGAGATCATGACCCGAGTGGAAATCCAGAGTCGGATGTGCAACCGACTGAGCCGCCCGGGAACCCCACCTCTGGGTCTTGTTTTTCTGATTACAAGGTGTTGATATAGAAGACCTCATCCCAAGAAGGCACCACTCTAACTTCAAAGCAAAAGAAAAATATATATGAATCTGATTTTTAAAAAACTTATGTGTCATATAAAATGCATACTCAAGGGTTAAAATTGAAAAGATTATAGCCAATGTCTGCATCTGGCTATAGTTTAATGATAAAATAATCAAGTGACTTTTGTGCCATTCTCATGCAAGGGGAGGCGTTCATAACTGGCGTCTTTGTCTTTGTCTTGCACTCCAGCTTAGTATGGCAGTCCTTGAGAAAGGACCCTGTGTGCCACTGAAGAGGGGAAAGGTAGTGGGTTGGGAGGTACAAGGTATCGGAATAGTCCTCACTCTTCCACCAAGTAGCAGTGAGGAGACTTAGTGAGCTGACCCCCAGTAGCTTGTCTGGGGCCAGGGTTCTGATCTGAAGAACAGTTTGCTCCGACTGTAATTGTCACCTTCTTCCTTGATAGAGGACACAAGAAGCCAACCCCACTGGGTGCCTCTGTTCCCTGATCTAGAGCAACAGAGAAACAGAAGGCTTCTCTTGGTTGGCCACGTTCAGACACATGTGTGGCGCCTAGGTCTGCACTGTAAATACTGCCCTCCGAGCCTCTTACGCAGTGGATGTGCCACCATTCCTTGGCACTTTCAGATAGGGTTGGACAGCCTGCACCCTTTCCCCTGTCTGATTCCCAGTCCCCTTTAGCTGGGCATGACTTCATCTGGGAGGCCTTTACCGACCCCTCCAGCTGGCTGTTTTCTCCTCCCACTGCCTTGGTTTTACACATCTCCCACTGGGCTATTAGCATCTAGAGGGCAGGAACTGCCTCATTTCCTACCATACCCTGTAGTGCCCGGTACTGAGTGAGCTCTCACAGTAATAGCATCTGTTGAATGAATGGCCAATGAGAATATGGCCAAGAGAAAAAAAATTATCATGGAGATGTTGAACTGGAGCAGGATTTAAAGCCTCCATTAACTGTACAGATATGCAAGGTGGTTCTATGGATGGGGGTGGTTTTCTCTCAGGGTGGGCAGAGCTGAGGCTGGAATCCGGTCTGAGATTCTCAGGACTCTCAGCACCATTGCGGCCCATTGCCCTCCCCTTGGTCTCAAGCTCACCCTGTGATTCGGCAGCCCCTAGGCCCGTTGATCTTCAGCCCTCTGTACTGTCCTTGTTTGTACCTCTCTCTCAACACAGAAGGGACTCGATAATGTGTTTTGCAATAAATGAATGAACAAATGAAGCCTCATACAAAAGTCCCTGAGTAAGACAAGAAAAACAAAGGGCCCAGATAAAGATCCTCCCCTTTCTCAGAGGTTTTACTGCAATTAGAACACTCCGGACTTCTAATCATGGGATCCCCGAAACCAGTCTAGCCTCTAGAGAAGGAAAATGGGAAGGACTATTTTAATGAATTTACTTTTGCCTTATGCCTACGGGTGTCACAAGCCCCCTCACAGCCATCTCCTCTGAGCCTCTCAACAGCTGGGGGAGGTAGCATAATTTATCTGTGTGCAGCACTTAGATATTGCCTGGCCCGTGGAAGGTGTGACGCAAGTGTTAGCAATCATTATACATCAATATCCCCACTTCACAGATTAGAAAAGAAAGGCTGATGGAAGCAATAACAATGATCTGTAGAAGGTCATTCGCTGGAAAGTGGCAGAGGTGAGATTTGAACCCTGGTCATCTGACTCCACAGTCTGTCCCTGTCCCCTCCTTGTGCAGAGCCCTTCTATATCTATAGGTCATTTCCAACCTCGAGCTGTATCTCATCCCTTCAGCAGGATGGACACCTCTTAGGTTTTTGAGATTTCATGTAAAACCCTCTTAGGAGGCCGTAGCAGACCCGACATTCTTCTGGGCCTTTCTCCCACCAAGCAGAACCCAGACGTTAACCATCTGGCTCATGAGGGCATCTCATATATCCATGCCCCAATACGCCACAGAGTCACTGGCTATTTCATTTCTCTCCTAGATGCACATATGACTTGGACAGCTGGTGGAAATGCTCTGTTTCTGCTATCCAGGTGCTCCAAAAAGACCAGGGAGAGAGGCTTATGGTGGAACCACTTAGGTTGGCCTCCTCTGCTCTTGAGAGTGGACCTGTTGATGTGTGTCAGGGTCAGGGAGCTCAGATGAAACCTCAGAGTCATTAACCCTATTTTCCTAAATCCTGATTACACTAGTTAATGCTTGCAACCTAAACACCAAAAAAAAAAAAAAAAAAAAAAATGCCTGTAGACTGAAGTCGTGGTGTGATTCTTAGTACAGAAGGGATGGTCTAAACACATGATCTCTCCTCCTACTGGTGGATGATGAAATTGGCCTTACTCACCCAAATACTCCAATGATATCACTTGTTATTGATATTTGATTCGGTGCCTGTGGCGAGCAGGATGCTGGCCATACTCTCCTCACTAGTGAAATGCATCCATGTCTTCCACAGAGTTCATAACTATAGCATCGGTCGATTGTCATTTATTTATTATGTCTGTTTATACAGACTTTCCCCAAGAAAGGACTGAGGAACGGAAGAAATATAAGCTATGGCTCGTGCTCCCCCATCTTAGACTCTGGAAGAAAGAGAAGGCATGAATGTTGAAGGTGTGAAAAGTGCAGCGCAGAGCTATATTTGGTAAGAGGTCTGTGTGAGCCCCAGGTAATGGATGCTGCGTGAGTTCAGAAGCAATACAGAGCTCTCGAGGCTGGGGTTGTCAGAAACGGCTTCCTCTCAGTAGCCTGGTGGCAGTCCCCAAGGGTGAGTCTGGGACGCTCCCTTCCCCCATCCTGCAAACTTGGGCTTCCTTTTCTGCTTTGAGGGACTTTCTACTGGGTCACAGTTTCTTTGGCTAGAAGGACAAGTCAATTTCCATCGCTTCCATTACCAGGAAACTCAGATATAAGGAGGTTGAAAGCAAATTCCAGGTCCAAAAATGTTAACAATCCCACATTAATCCATGTAGCTTTCTCTGAATCCCTGCTTACATCAGAAACTACAGAGGCATTGATTACATGTGTTTATTTTGTTTTGAAGTCATGATTTGACCTCCAGACTGTCCAACTTCAAGAAAAAATGATTTATCTTCTCCTGGATTTAAACAATCCCACAGTAAAAGGAGCATGGCCTTTGGTTAATATTCAGGTTCTCCCAGTGCTGGGGAGCCTGCTGGCTTATGCCGGCAAACAAAGTGACACTACATGATTGTAGTGATTCTGCATGATTCTACCTGATTGTCTTGCCCCCAGAAAACATCATTCAAGTCCTATTTGCCAGGGGGGCCATTTATTGTGGTCTAAACGTAAAAGGCTCCACCAGGGACTTAAGTTTTTAGAAATTGAGGGAGTTTAATTTACATTCCAGTCACATAAAAGTAATCTCTAAACCACTAAACATTTACACTTATATGTAATATGTTGGTCCTATGTGTAGTTTGGAAATTGGTGTTGGTTCTATTCTGTCTCATCAACTAAACGCCAAGAGTAGAGAGATTGCTAATCAGTTTGGGAGCTTTTGGCTACAGGTGCAGAGAACATGCTTCAAAGTAGCCTATTTAATAAGGAAAATGTATCATGTCATTTAATAAGAGGTCACTAGGGAATGTGATGCTAGGATTGGTCAGTTCGGTAGCTCGGTGATGACATCATAGACCCAGGGTCCTTCAATCTTTTTGCCCTGCTGTCTTTATAACATCAGGAGGGCTCCCTTTGTGCTCGCTTAGGGTCCTCCTACTTGGCTACCTTCCCTAGAAGTCCTTCCTTTTGTGATTGCAAAATGACTTTCACTGCCCCCAGTATACTTTTGAGATATGACAGTGTCCAGAGGAAGAAGAGAAGGTCGCTTTCCATGTGTCTCTTTTTTGGGAAACCTTTCCATAAGTTTCCCCCAGTTCACTTCCACCATATCTCACTGGCCAGAATCCATCATGTTGCTGTGCTTCAAGTTAGTCTCTGGAAAGAGGAACAGGGTTGTTGAGCCTGACAGGGGCAAATTAGAATTCACCCTGAACCTGAGATCCACACGAGGGGAGCAAAATCAAGATCAGAGTTATGTTATCAAGGAAGGAGGGGAGGAACGGATGTGGGTGGTTAACCAATAATAGCAGCCAAAAATGTTCTTCGCTGAGACAGTCATTGAATGCCTCCTCGAAGGGTAAAATTAGCAGTATTGAAACACTGAGTTCCCACACTGTGGTGTTATAGGATTTGGTAGGAGGAAAGGAGGCACGTTATAGACAAAGACTTCTCAAATGGACTGGATTTCAGACCTTAGAGTGAGGCGAGTGCGGCGAGGGCAGGACAGAGGAGAATGAGTGGGTGTATGGGGCTGCGTGAGGCAGGGGGGAGTTTGGGGTTGATGGGTTCCACTTGTTCACACCCCCAGCCCTCGAATGTGGGCAGATCCCTGTGGGAGGCAGTCTCAGCCTCGGAGCCATGCCTTGGAGATCTCTAGGGACAGGACTGATCTCTGTGGGACAGGTCTGGCCCGGTGACCTCCAACGTCTCTGTTCTCTTTCAGATATTTCTAGCATTCAGCCTTTTCATAGGATGCAGGAGACAGCCACACCACTGCCTCTCTTCACAGCAGACCAAACTACTGGGCTGACTTTTTATTTGAAGTCTCCCCTTTCACTGAGGAGGCAGCAGGATCTAGAAAAGAGATACTATCAGAGTGGGACACCGGAGACCTGGGTTATATTCCTGCCGCCGCTGGGGATTTACTTTGTAGCTGAGGTCAGTCACTTAACCTCACCATGCTGCTTTCTGGAGTATGCAACTGGACTCAATGCCGTTGAAAGCTTTTTACTCTTTCTGACATTTTACATGTTTCAGTCTAGGGTTGCCTAACTGGGTTGGCCAGGATACAGTGTCTTCATCGTTAGGGTCCTTTTCAGGGACGGTGCTAATAAAATGACGACATACAGTTTTGTTTTGTTTTTTACTTTTTTTTTTTAATGTTTGTTTTTGAGAGAGAGAGAAGAGACAGAGCGTGAGCAGGGGAGGGGCAGAGAGAGAGGGAGACACAGAATCTGAACAGGCCCTGAGCTGCCAGCACGGAGCCCGACCTGGGGCTCAAACTTGTGAACTGTGAGATCATGACCTGAGCTGAAGTTGGACACTTAACCAACTGAGCCGTCCAGGCGCCGCTGACAACACACAGTTCTGATGAGGACCTCCACGTTTCATGTCCACCTCGGTGGACGGCTGTCATTTATGGGCAACAGCAATGACAACTTGTACTGCTTGGGCACCTACTGTGCACTAATGGCCCTGGCTCATTAGTCCTTAGATTTTCAGAATACTCCCTGGGTCGGCCAAGTTCTGCCCTTGTGTTGACCTGTAGTGTGATCTTCTTTCTCAAAGTAATTACTTGTATTTAAGCAACCATTCATAAGCCACCGAGTGAGTGCATTAGCAAGAGTCTGGGGGAGGGACATGCACTCTACTTTTTTTTTTTTTGAGTTTATTTATTTATTTATTTTGAGAGAGCGAGTGAGCACAAGAGGGGGAGGGGCAGAGAGAGAGGGGGAGAGAGAAAATCCCAAGCAGGCTCCATGCTGTCAGCGCAGAGCCAGACTTGGGAATCGATCCAACCAACTGTGAGGTTATGACCTGGACGGAAATCAAGTGTCAGACGTTCACCTGACTGAGCCACCCAGGCACTCCTCTACTTGTGTTTTCAAAACACATTTGGTTTCGCTCTTAATTCTTCAGCTGAGGGGATGTGGACAGCGGGCAATGCTGTGGGCACGTACAGAGAGTGTCCTGCAGGCAACTCTGGTCCGCTCACTGAAGAGGGGACCTCGTTCCTTCCATCGGTGCTGCTCAGACTTTAGTGAGCGTCAGAATTCCCTGGGGAGTTTGTGACACCCTGGGTCCCACCTGGAGATACTCCTCAGTCCCCATCTGTAGGCACTCCTAGCCTCTCCCCCACCTGCATACTTTCCCGGGTCCCACCTGCCGACAATCTGACCCAGTAGATTTGGGGTGAGGCTCATGTGCCTTCTCACAGCTCCCCAAGTGATTCTGGTGCAGAACATCTGTGGGCCCCAGGTTGGGAAACACCAGTCTCACTGAAGTGTAGAAGGCTGGCCCATGGAAGCAAAGTAAAAGATCTTTGAAGGACAACGGAACTGGGACACAGTGACTCACTCAGTGCTCTGGAGAGGCAGGCACTGATGCCAACAGCAAAGGGAACAGAGCCCAGTCAACTTGCTCCCACTAAGCTTTTTTGGGAAGAGATAATTTGAGCTGAGGTGTGAAGAAGGTGGGGTAAAGATGGCAGGATGGAGACCTCTGCTGTCCCAGATCCACACTGGTGGTCCAGGGATAAGAGTCTTTGAGGAGAGGTCTGTGGGTGGCAGCTTGAGCCCATGGCCAACCAAGCCTGGGCCAGAAAGCAAAAGTTACCAGCGGCCTGACCTCTGGTAGGCTTTCTTTCCTGGGTACCACACTGGGTTCACCTTGCCCCCTCCGCATCATTCTAGCACGGTCCATTCTCCACTCTTCTGTCCCTGGTCAATGTCATTTAACCCTTTGGAAATTTTGGTGATCTCATCTATAAAATGAGGAAAACTACCTTTTCTCATGAGATTGGTGTGAGGATTAATGCAGTCATCTCTCTCTCTCTCTCTCTCTCACACACACACACACACAGGAATCCCTTTCACATCTAATGAACATGTCCTTAGCACTCTCCCTGGGCCAGCTCCCTGCACAGGGCTGTGGATTCCCTGAGAGCAGAAACAGTGCCACATGGCACCTGGTACACAGAAAAGGCAAGGCATGAATACCTGTTGAATCAAAGAAGTCTCATTGCCAGGGACATAGAGTTGATGAAGACATGCAGTGCCCTAAAATAGCTCCCCATCTAACACAGGGGAGCATGGAGGTAAATTTGTAAGGATAATAGGGTGAGGTAAGTACTCATGCTGATAGAGCTTTAGACAGACCATTCTGGGGTGATGGGAAGGACGGGGCCGGGCCTGGAGGGGTCAGGAAAGCCTGCAAGGAGAGCCTGGAAGAGAAGGAGGTGACCACAGGCACAGAGAAGGGCTGGGGAAAGGCCGTGCCAAGCAGAGGGAGAGCTGGGAGATGAGAAACAGAGTAGGGGTGCACCTGGAATACTGGGGGCACCAGATCCCAAAGGCTTGTTTTGAAGTGAAGGAGACTGGGATTTCCCTCATAGATCGATGATGAGTATCCCTCGAATTCCATTATTCAGAAAATACTGTATTTCATAGACATAAGTCAGTGTTTCCTTGGGAGCTGACCGACTGCAAATTTGCGAGGAAGACAAAGGGCGTTAGAGTTCTCTTCCATCTTGCGTGTGAGTAGTGTCCCCCTTCCCTTGAAGCTGGCAGCAGGCCCAGCACTGCCACAGAGGAGCACGGAGAACCTTCCCTGAGCCTTGGGAAATAGCTAAACCGTTACTGGCCAAGTGCCTCTTTGAAAAAGGGAAAATATAGATCCCACACATTAACTCTGAAAGCTGGTGAAGTCTGGTAACTTACTTCAAACAGATTTGGACTGAATCAGAAATACACCAGGCTGGTGGGTGGAGCTCTAAATTTACCCCTTCATCTCATCATTAAGACCGGGTAGAGGTTTCATTAGCGTGAGGTGCTATGTAAATACGAAGTGCTTTCTGAGTAACTATGTTCTGCACACCCCCCCCCCACCCCCAATTAGGATATGCTCAGTGGTAAATAGTGCGATTCTTAGAGACAGGAGAGCTTTATTTATAAATGACAGTACAAATCATACCTAAATTCTGGGAAGTGCTAAGTTATCTAGCCTTGAAGCAATATAGTAGTTTCCGTTCGTGCACAGGAAAGTCAGGCGCGGCTGAAATCGTATGTGGGAAATTGCTCTAAGCAGATTTCCAGCTCCCTGGGTTTGGTAAATATGGATGGTGGAAGTCATGAGCTAATTAGGTCAGTTCACACTGTTTGTGGGTGGACACCGGATCTGGAAGATACTCTGGCAGTTAACACTGTGGAATTAGTGCATCGTTGTGGAAACTGGGGTTCCAAGAGGTGTGTCCAAGGCTACGTGGTTAGATAGACCAGAGATAGGACGAGGAGCCGAGACTTAGGGACCTCTGTTTAGGACCCCTTTTGTTGCCGGCTTTATTTTTTTCATTCAGTGTTATTTATTGTAAAAACAATAATGAGTTAACAAAATTTATATCTCCCTAACTCAAGAGCTTTAAATAAATCAAGCAAATTTAGATTTATTTAAATTAATCAAGTAAATTTAGATTTATTTAAATAAATGACATTATTTAGATTTATTTAAATAAATTAACATTTGCAAGAAAACTTATATATTTGCAAATTATATATTTATAAATTTATATATTATATATTAAAAATATATTTCTGCATTTTCTTGCAAAATCTAAAACACACAGTTATAATCATTATGGCATACGATTCCATTTTCCTTCTTAATGTAATATTCAAATCGCTTCCCCTCATAGTTATGTGTTTTTCATAATTGCTTTTATGACAGTTTACCAGAGTTCTCATTGATACTAAGCATTCCCTTCATTTGGGGCACGTAGGTGGATTGCAAATTTTTAACTTTGACAGGGGCGCCTGGGAGGCTCAGTCGGTTGAGCGCCTGACTTCAGCTCAGTTCTGGGTTCCAGCCCCGCATGGGGCTCTGTGCTGACGGTTCCCAGCTTGGAGCCTGGAGCCTGCTTGGGATTCTGTCTCTGTCTCTCTGCCCCTCCCCTGCTTGCGCACTCGCACACGTGCACTCTCTCTCTCTTTAATATAAATAAACGTTTAAAAAATTAAAAAGATAATAGAATGTTTTCACTTTGACACGTAATGCTGGCATTAACTTTGTTATGCAGTCGGCTTTTTCGCGTTGAACTAGTTAGT